>NC_064621.1:334952681-335254735 GCF_023898315.1 Schistocerca nitens
AGACGACCGGGAAGGTTCGCCTCCATAGTTGAGAAGGAACGTGTCTGTCTGCAACATGGAGGAACCGGATTCGTTTCCCGGAACTGGTAAACTCAGCCAGCTGAGGACAACTGAGAAGCTACCTGAAGCAACCGTAATGACTCAGATTCCAAAAGTGACATCAAAGGCCAGAAAGGACGTGTGCGATTGCTTGGCATCAACTAGAGATGTTCGATGGCGTCTAGAGCAGTATAGCGTGATACTATTGGTCTGCTAGTGTATTTACGATTCACAAATTTGGAGTATATGAACTCTTCCAGTTAATGGTAGAAACTGTACCACTTTTTTAATTTAGGAAATGATGGGTAATTCATTTAGAACATGACGTATTACTGCCACAGTAGCTGAGTACATCAGTGCAGTAAAATAAAAATACATACACAAAGTGGGCGTAACTTTGGCAGTTTAAATCATCCTAGAACGCTGCTGAAGGATACGTTCGCGTCCCACTACACCCCAGTTCGCAAGCTTTGGCGAAATCTCAAATTGGGTACGTGAGTCTTTCCCCGAGGGAACCGCGAAGCAGAGGGGAGATTACGAGGCACGCTTCGTGGTCTGGACGACCGACATGATTTACGGCGACAGGCTGCATAAAGAGGGACCGTCGCACGCACACAGACCAGCACCGATAAATCCTGAGCAGGCCCAGAGCGGTCACAAAAACTGTTAAGGCGGTGACTGTGCAGCAGTGAAGTTAAAGCATGCCAACCAGTCGTGTGTGCAACGTAAATGGGACGCTCTCTTAGTTACCAAGCGGGCGACGGCTGCAGACGCTTAATTGTCTTGGAAAGAACTGTATCTCTGTGGCTCTTGCATGTGCGATGAAACTGTCAACCGCAACAAGGAAAGAACGTCGCTACAGTAAAGGTTTCACTCTGTCTCTCTATCGCGATGTCTTCTGCAAGATTAATCACTAGACATTTCCCTAGCTAAAACACAACCGAAGTCGTTCAGCAGAGGGGGGCCCACAGCCAGTTTTTCTGTTTAGAATAAAAAAAATGCAGTCGAAGACGTGATAGCTGCACATGGATACTTATGATATAGGTGACTACAGAATCAAGTAGAGGGGGGTATTTTGGTTGGTTATAATTAGAAGTGCAGTTACTCACCGTGTCCAGTGTGGGTTGTAATTATCGTATGGCAGCGAAATTTGGTACATATTCTAATGTGTTAAAGTGGAACCGATTTACGCTGAAAAAAAATTAGTTCTAATTTTGGCCACCAGGTGCACATCTGGCGCTGTAAATGCAATAAAGACGTATAGAAATGTTTCCGTACGTAATGGGTTAGAAACGGAACGTGGGCAGCAAAGGCGAAACGAATAAGAAAGGCACAATGTTGATCTTATTATTAATTCCCGTTTAGACAATTTGTTCAATGTGAGCACAGGAGACGTGACCAAATGTTGTACAGCGGCACGTTTGCACCTGGTGGCCAAAATTGGAACTAATTTTTTTTCCAGCATGAATCGGCACCGCATTATCGCATATCTACAAAGTTTCACGCCATACAATAAGTACAGCCCACACTGGACTACCATGAGTATCTGCGCCTTAATTATAACAACTCGGTACCACAGCAATTACTAAAGCGTAACATCCACACTGAAGAACAAATGTAGGGAACGATCCTGCATTCGAACCACTGCTGTTCCTGAATGTTATGATGTGCCGCGTCATACGAATTTCATGAACTACACTTCTAAAATGCTGTCAACATTTTTACTGCGACAGGCCCATAATGATCATTGCCACGTTAAATAGTCCCAATATGCAATTCCTTTACAATTCTCGTCCTTCCTTACTCCACAGCCTCGGCAAATTCCGTCAATACTTTCACTGCTACCTTTTCACGGGTGACGATTTACGTATAATAAATTTTTTGGAATATATACTCCTTGATATGAAATTTATGGCAACTTGCTTGCAGAGAAGAAGCACACGAAATAACGCCCTGCGCTTAACGTAAGAAGGCAGCATGCTTTACGACAGGTTTAGTGACTAACAGCTGTAGTAAAGAAGTAACTGTGGGTAAAAAGGGGCAATGGTATAAATAAAATCAACAATGGCGTGGGTAAAGAAAGACAGAAAATACCGTTAGCCTTAGAGAAAGCTCGATCGACAGAGAGAGGTATCCACGGGCTCAGTATGACGTTTCTCAGAATGCATTTGAAATATATTACTGAAAGCGGTAGAACTTATTGCAGAACTGTACAGTAAGAAACAACGAGTCGCTAGAACGAACGAGGGAGGATATAAGTATATATAAAATCACTGGCACAAAATTGCTCAGGTTAATGCATTCCGGAATTCTTCATTCTTGCAACGGAAAAATCAGAATTGAGGGGAGGGGGATTATAGGAGCGGATGAAGATTAAAACATGTAGAAATGGAGTACTAATAGTACTGGAGGATGTTGAGGGTGTTGTTGAAAAGTAAAATAAGAAAACTCGAGTCACTAGAAGGAACAAGAGAGGTCAGGTTAAGGCACCCAGGATTGCTTAGTTGGCAATGGAAGGATTACAATGCGTAGAAATAGTGTATTAATGATGTGTGTAGTATGGTTACGTAGGTATGAAAAGATTGGCGTAAGAAGAGTGTATATGAACGGCGATACCAAACCACTCTATGCGTATCGTGGGATAGCGTGGATAACAGTATCTGCTCTCTCAAAAAACTGAGAGAGAAACGGATAATTTTTGTGAACTCATTCAACTATTGAAGCAGCTGAGAAGTGGTGGTCGGTGAACCAACCAAATTACGTACTCCCACAGCGTTCTCCATTTCCTGGGTACCTTCCGACTTGGTGTTCTTCAACTGTCGATAACATCTGACGGCCCCTTTTCCAGCCGAAACTGGAGCCGCGCAGCTCAGGCGTAGTTTTTCTGGCGTGACCGGCACGGGACACGCCCGTAAATTACCAGCACTGCGGTCGAGGTGCGGGCAGATGAAAATCACGCCGTTCCATTAACAACAGAGGCTGCTTACGTAACGTAACACCCCTCCAGTGACTCACGCCACGACGCGTTTGTCACCGCCTCTCTCCACTGGCGTCATCTGCTATTTGCTTCTCTCTCTCTCTCTCTCTTTGTGTGTTTGTGTCCTCACTCTTCATGGCAAGCGAAGAAAAAGTATACTAACGACGCACATCAAAACAAATGATGCTCTATTCGCATCCGCCTTTTGAGCAACGAACCACGTGTGAGGCATCGTCGAGTTGATGAGGTGACGCCGGTGCGGAAAGTTCTTAACATGCAGATCAAATGGTGCAAATGGCTCTGAGCACTATGCGGCTTAACTTCTGAGGTCATCAGTCGCCTAGAACTTAGAACTAATTAAACCTAACTAACCTAAGGACACCACACACATCCGTGCCCGAGGTAGGATTCGAACCTGCGACCGTAGCGGTCGCTCGGCTCCATACTGTAGCGCCTAGGACCGCACGGCCACTCTGGCCGGCACATGCAGAACAGAACGTATTACGCTCGACCGCGAAGGCTCATGAAAAATAGATGAACAAGTGTCAAGGAAAACTCAACTCATATTCCTCTGAATAGACCTCAGGCGAATGTACGTCTGCATCCTTGTCCTATCCGAAAATGTACTCCATCTCTTACTACCTCGTCACACATGGGGCATTACACCATAATTTTCCTGACGCACAATAATTTTTGCTTCTTTGCTGTTCTCGCAGTGAAAGCCTACATTCATGGACTGAACTAATATACGCATTCATTTGAATGCACAGGATTACTAAAAACCATTATGCACGTCCAGAATAAAATATTACATTAGACACATGCGTTAATGTCCGATGAAAATTTCTCTGGTAGAGTGGCCTACATTCAAAATTTCGATGACCTTCCTTCACCTGAGGATCAAGACTCGGAAACTCGTCGAAACGTTGCACAGACTGGGCGCAGTTGCTCGCTTGGGACTCCGAAGGCGAATATGATTTAACATTCCGTCTGCAACTAGTAGGACCGCACACTCGTATTGCGGAAGAAAATCATCAGTGTCCTTTTCAAAGAAACCATCGCAGCATTTGGCTTACGCGACGTATGAAAATTATCATCAGAGGAGAGTGCGTCAGCAAATTTAGAGTAGAAAATCTGTGTTTGCATGTAGGGCAGGATTTGTGTAATGGGAAAGCTGAGAAAGAAATTTAGTAGTTTTAATGTTTTGTTTCTTCTTTACAAATTGAAGGCTTTCATTCGAAGTAATGACTTCTCTTTGTTATATTTCCGATAGTTTCTAAATAAGAAACCGACGCTCTAACAAGGTACCAACTTGCACAGCGACTTCCAAGAATTTCAATAGTAATAAAAACATCCTTCAGCTACGAATGTTATTTTATTAACGTGTAGCCTATTTCCAGCCCTGTAGGCTATTATTTGTAACATGTGATTGTAGATTCTTTAGGTCGCGGTTAATTGTTCATTTGCGGGACAGTTTGAATGACACAGTGACTGTTTCAAACATCATAATACGTTTACACACGATCGACCACGAAAAAGCATCCAAACGTTCACAAAGGATTTGTAACGAACAACTTTTGTGCATTTAAAAACTGCCACTTTAAGCCGAGAAGGAAGTTTCTAAAACAGTTGCAATGTGCTTAAGCGATTACGTGATAAGACACTTACATCAGACCATGTGGTCGTGTTGAGTCTTATCTGGCAGTAACCGTGCAGAACGGCGTGAGGTGGGTCGTTTGATTATGATAAAGTAAAATGGTTAAGGATTACACTGTTGCCCACGCAGCAATGAAATTGTTATGGGATATTCTTTTAATACTGATTAACTCCCACTACAACGAGTTAAGTATTATGCTATTAGAAGGCAATTAATCAGTGATGAAATTGTTACGGGATATTCTTTTATTATTGATTAACTCCCACTAAAACGAGCTAACTATTATGCTATCAGAAAGCAAATAATCAATGTGAGTAATCACAGAAAAGCAAAGACTTGGTAAAGAATTCGTAAGTTAACTTACAACGTGCACAGAGAAAGTATTTAGGTATGTCTCGAGAAATAGTCGGAGGGGATTCGGATGGTGTAAATTACGGATAATTAAGAAGCGTTTATACTGGAGAAAGTCCCAGCACCGCTGACGGACGGAAAAGCTACAGTTCGGCCCGCATTAATATACACACCGTGTGCCAAGTTCAGCAGGCGTGTCGGGAGACGGAAAGGTTCTAGAGTGTCTCAGAGCGTGCCTAACCGCTCTAAGTGAGGTAACTGGGTCGCGAAGGGTCTTTGACCGCCAGCGCGGAACCAAATTGGTGTCGCTTAGCATGCGGGATAACAACGTGACAGTAGGGGCGCGGGAGGGGAGGGGGTAGGGGAAGGGACCTAGTTAGGCGGGGAGGGAGGGAGGGAGGGGAAGAGGTCGACCCACGTCTGAAGATGGCAGCGGTTTTCTTTTCTGCTAATCTTTCCCCGAAGTGTGTCAACAGTTAAATGCCCTTTCGCGTAGCCCGACCTAGATTCGGAGTTGTTTTCAAGCCTATTGGCTGCCCAGTGATAACGTCTCGATTATTGCGAGTCTCGCTTCTCCAACTGTCTTCGCTTTAAATACCAGACATTGATGTCATGTTTCTGCCGTTGTAAACAGGAAAGCCAAAGAAAACACTCGCTAAGACTTCCTTTCAACGTTAAGAAATAAACGCAAGGCAGTACAATTTTTGATTTATAGCTCCGTAGAAAAAGAACCTTTCCATCAGTCACAATTTTAACGAACGAATGATTTATTTCGCTGTAATTAATTTCGGGCATGAACCCATCTGCAGGTACACATTTCTCGTGCCAGTTATTGTTTCACCAACACGTTGAACAAATGCTATACAGAAACGTAAACTATACAAGGACGATGTGAAATTACCGAGAACAGGAGCTGATGTTTCAAATGACTTACAACGGCGTTTTCACTGTAAAAAAAATTAGAATAAGGCCCAGCAGCAGGTTATTTTCAACAGAACAGGAGCCGCTCCGTTGAGGATTTCAAAATAGACTGCATAGAACAATTCAACTTTCTCTAAAACAAGCGTTTGGCTGGCCACAGCTAGGATCAAGAATTAATTTTGTAATTCAGTGCTAGCCATGTACGATTACACGATTACAGTTAAGACTTAACCTATTCCTTGTTACCTCACTTAAATACAAAACGCACATATCTTTCCATTACTTTGCAAGCACCTAATACTCCAACAGACAGCAAGACCTCCCTTAAACAAACTGATTTTCCACGTTTCTTATGCTGTCCGATAACAAACGATGATGAATCATGTACGGCCGCAAGTGACCTAGTGAGGGTAAGTCAGACCTCGCAAATGCGAGACGAGGGCAGTCATGCGTTACAGTCATCAACGTTCTGCAGTGATCGTATGTAATATTATACTGCTGGTGGACAGTATTTTCCTCCTTTTCCAGCTCCGCCCTGTGTCTCATTCCTGAAGTCAAGCCTAGAGCATTATTGGGTCTTCTGAGACCAGTTGTCATAGCAGAAACAAGTGATAAGCTGAAACTTCTGAATCCGTTACCGACGTGCACATGTCTAGGAAAGACTGTTCGCGAAAAACAGTGATGCCCGTACAGCGATTAAACAGTCATCAATCGTCGGAAAAGCAGCACTGTTCCGAAGATGGCCGGTAATGATCCGGACGTTACATTGGGAAAAAAGACTCGCTTCTGATGGATCAGCATTCACTGAAAACTTAATAAAATAAGGATAACATCCTGAAGTTCTTTATGGATGTTGGTCGAGACTGGAAAGACAGAAGACTTATAAAGGAACTCTACACAAGACAGAAAGTCGTAGTAAGGATTGGCAGTGAAACAGATGAGGCAGGTATCGGAAGAGCTTTAGGAACAGGATGTTGTTAACGTTTTTCAATATTTACGCTGCGAATCTAACAGATCAAACACTTGGAAAAGCAGGAGGTATAATTCTTGTAGGAGAAAGGGTAAAGACAATTAAGTATGCAGATGTTCAAGCAGTGTTGGCTGATCCAGAGCATGGACTAGAATTTATGATTTAGAGGATCGTATAACTGGAATAAAGAGTATGGAATGAGGACTGAATGTAGACGTGACGGAAATAATCCATCCAGATAGAAATATGCGTTAGCACGCTGCTTTCGGGATTCATGGAGACGCGCCTGCCACGAATCGGTTCCGCACAGCGGACTAACCACGAGAATCCATGTGCCGGTCTGCCCGGGTGTGGTTTTTAGGGAGTTCCCACATCCAACTAGGTGAAGACCTGGCTGGTACCTGCACCCCATCTCAGTTATACTACAGTTCTCAAATATTTCGAAAACATTCACGCATTTCTCATAGGGTAACCACTAAAAGCAGACATTTGGGGTGTATGCAAATTTTGTTCCGAGTGAGTGGTGAGGGAGGGAGGGGGGGCAGAGGGGACATCCGGCCACGTTCTACATCTAACAGTCCCAAATCCAATAATTAACGTGCCGACCCCAATGAATATATGGGACAAGGGCCAAAGTGATCGCAGCGAACACGTATGTTCCATCTTTAGAAGGAAAGAATCTGGAACAAGTACAACCTTCCAGGTAGTTTGGAACCTTGGTGACAGAAAATGGAAGCTATGTGAAGGAAATGTTAAAAGAGATTATGAAAAAGTGAACGGTTTGTAGATAGCTAAAAAATTTCCGACTAAATTAAGAAAGAGATTCGCCAAATACTTTGTCTGGGGTGTAGTACTGTATAGTAGCGAATCATAGACAGTCAAAATTACTGTGGATGGCCTAACAGAATGACAACATTAAGAAATCCTTCTAAGAATAGGGCAGGAGAGAAAACTAGTCGAATTTACACGAAAACATCTTGGCTATGACAAATTGGCCTACTCCGAAGACAATACCTGCAACAAAGATTCACTGAAAAAAGAATGCAGGAAAGAGAGGGAGAAGAAGACTTCGGATGTTGAGTGACGTTACGAGGGTGGTTTGATAACTCTCGTAAATTTCCATTTTTGTTGTGCCTTCATGGTAGGTAAGCTTGATTATTCCCAGGATCATATAAAGAATTTCAACAATGTATAGCGTCTCGTTTACTGTTCACAGCTGTTTGAATTGGTCAATTGAAAATGGAGAAAATCGAGTTTTGCGCTGTTATTAAACATTTTCGTTTGAAGGGCTGGGCCGGCCGGGCTGGCCGAGTGGTTCTAGGCGCTACAGCCTTGAACCGCGCGACCGCTACGGTCGCAGGTTCGAATCCTGCCTCGGGCATGGTTGTGTGTGATGTCCTTAGATTAGTTAGGCTTAAGTAGTTCTAAGTTCTAGCGGACTGATGACCTCAGCAGTTGAATCCCATAGTGCTCAGAGCCATTTCAGTTTCTTCCTCGAAGTAAGTTTTATCAGACGATCTGAACACCTGTAACAACCACGATATATGAAAACTAGAAATGTAAATGAACCCAGATCAACAATTAATAACACTCAAAGTGGATTCTGCTAACAGTAATTGGATCTTGACCAACGCAAGCAGCAATGTCGCGATGCGATAAATCGCAATCGCGACAGGCTACAATTCGACATTTATCAAAGTCGGAAACGTGATGGTATGCATTTCTCCTCCTTACACGAGGCATCACAACAACGTTTCACCAGGCAACGCCGGTCAACTGCTGTTTGTGTATGAGAAATGGGTTGGAAACTTTTCTCATGTCAGCACGTTGTAGGTGTCGCCACAGGCGCCAACCTTGTGTGAATGCTCTGAAAAGCTACTCATTTGCATATCATAGCATCTTCTTCCTGTCGGTTAAATTTCGCGTCTGTAGCACGTCATCTTCGTGGTGTAGCAGTTTTAATGGCCAGTAGTGTATATATCGTCAGCACCAACATGAATTACGTGATTTATGGAAGAGTCGGTATATCGATAAGAGAGAAATATACTGTCGCTCGACATAGCACCTGCAACAAAAGTGACTAGTTCGGCACTGCGGGGTTGAATCCAACCTTGGGGCTGAGGACTGGTTTCAGCTTTAGTGTGCCCCGGGAGACGGTAGCGGCCGGTGTCAGTGTGGGAGCTGTGGGGTTCTGGGGTCGTTGCATTGTGCCACGGCGCGCAGCTGCGCCGCACCCGCCGCCGATATTTTTCCACGGGGCAGGACAGGTTGGACGAAAAGCCCCCTCCATCCAACCCCGGCGCGGCCCACTGCACCGCCGGCTCCACGGGCGAGATTAGCCGCCAAGGACGCGCCAGGCGCTTTGTGTACACTTGCTGATTCCGACTCGGGGTTGCCACGTCTCTCCCCCGCCGCCGCCGCCTCCGCCGATGCATCCGACTAACGCCGGTGGGGGCAGAGCGAGCCACTCATTATGCAGCAGTGCCCGGTGCTTGAGAGAGGGAGGAAGGCAGCCGTGGCAGCTACGGAGCAAGGCCAGCCGTCCCACCTGACGCCGACACGAAATGTTATCACAACTGTTTCTACTAAAATCCGACGGCGCCATGTCCGAGAGTACTAAAAGGTCGCGGGTGCGAGTCCCACAGAGTTTGCCTGAGTAGGGCATTCGCCCTTTGCTTCTCCCCCTAAATGTCTGTGGAGGCTGTGACATGCACGACTGTGCGTTGTAACGAATTTTGGGCTATGACATTTCGATGGGTATCGGTCTCTTCACATAGACTAGTCATGTGGTATCGGCAAATACAATTTCGTCATTTTCTCCACATGAAGTTTAACTGAACATTTCAGTTTCTTCCTCGAAGTAAGTTTTATCAGACGACCTGAACACCTGTAACAATCACGATATATAAAAACTAGAAATCTAAATGGATTAAGGATCAACATTTAATAATACTCAAAGTGGGTCTTTGAATTTTTTTCATCTTTATCCATTCAAGACATCCTCCACTATTTGTACGACGCCACCAGACAGAATACCTGTGAACATGTCAAAAGGCCGTATTTCTTAAAATAGAATGGAAATGAAAACCAATGTAACTGTCAAATAAAGAGTGTGTATCTCCTACTGACGAAACAAGTTTCGAATCCCATATAGTGTAGCCCATCACATTCCTCAATGTCAGAAACGTCTGGGTCAAAATTATACACACGGTTTAAAACCCACAAATAAGGTACTTAGATGCAAGGAATTACTGGAAGTAAGTGGATATGTGCGCAGCGTGTTCGGAAATTCCTGTTACAGTCTTCTAGGACTTGTAGATGGGACTGAATACATAATATTTTGAATACGAACCATGTCCGGGAGCGTACCGTTTCCATTCTACAACGGTTTCAGTTCAGATGTGTAATGTGTCCATATCTGCTGAGGGAAAGGGAAACGTCTCACAGTTACTTGTCTTGGTACGCAATAGCACAGGTGTCGTATGCAAAGTTCAATTTACGAGACAATTGTAGAGAAAGAGGGAGCTATGCTGGCACGAGTTCTGCCCGCAGCACTAGAAACTGTAGACATATCAGGTGGGATAGAGACTGTACTTCGAAGGTACAATATCTGTAATTACGTTGGTGGTTGCCACATCGAGGCGCGGTTGTAATGCATCAGTACCGCTCTGTACATTATGCTGGGTTCTTTTTCGTTCTGGAATAATGTTAACACGTAATGTTTAAGTGTTAAAACAAACAAATGTGCTTAAGTGATAAACCATGTTTCGTTATGTTTCCTCTCAAATTGCTAATAACTGACTGCGTCACTGAATTCCTCAAGCAGAACTGGAATTGAAGCCGGAGGGTACGTTTCCAGACATGGATTCCTCTTTAAGATAATATAATGTACTCACTTCTCTCTACAAGTTCTAGAAGTTGGTAAGGGGAACATCCTTTACAAGACTGACTCTCAAACCTCTTGTTGTTTGATGTACGTTGAGATACGCAGCCAGGAATGTGTCATTCAGTTCCGCAGTTTCTTTCCCCTGCGGTTTTATACATCAGCAACCTCATGCAACTGCATAGTAATGTAGAACAAATACTCTTTGCGATCCTGCAGCAGCGTACGTTAAAACTGCATCTCTGCTACTTTCTGTAACACGTTAAATTTTCATAGCGGACAACCAGCTATGAACTGTAACCAGTGGTTACTTGACATTCGGCACGTCATTGACGACTGTGCTAAATTTATTAGAAAGCTCCACCAACGTTGATGTGGCAGGCAGCTATTTATTATTTAACCTTATCCAGCTTACAAAGGCGTATCCATCTCAGACGCTACGGTTAGGTATAGATTTTATTCCAACTGTCACTTAACTCTGTTTCATGAGTACCAAATTTTAATCTGATACATAGGTGAAAGGTGACCTAAAGTGTAACGTGGACAGTCTGGCGAAAGTCATTCGATTCGACACTCGTTCAGCGGTTTGCGTGTAGATTTCACTGTTAATTTAATCACGCAGCTCATCAGTTGGTCTCGCAAGGCCGAGTGCTCCTGTTGCCGGCCTTTCCATCGCAGAAAGACGTTAAATGCTCACCAAGAATCGAACCCGAGACCTCCGCGTCCTAGCCACAAGACCACAGAGGCCAGTGAATGCAATGGCAGAAACGGCGTAGTAAACGCAATACAGTACGCGATCTAGACGGCATTATTCGTAAAATAGTAAAATATTTTAGGCCAAAAGCTTGTTGTTAAAAGAGTTTGTCGTGCTATTACTTCCGCACAGAAGCTTTTATTTTGACATCTTTGACAAGCTACAGCGTACGCTGGAACTGTTTACTGATGGAATACTTTTAACAGCAACCACGAAGACGACACGAAGCACGATAAAGCAACACTGCGTGCGTTTCATGTCATAATTCCGACACTAGAGTTCAGCAACGCTGGACTGTTGAGTCCCGTTTTTCGTTATTTTGGAATATTTTAGACCAGTGGTTCCCAATTACCCCTGAGGGCAATTGGACATTAGCTGTATCCTCTCTCCCCCCCCCCCCCCTCCATCACATATTTAGCACATAACGAAAGATTTTTCTTGGATCACTTTTATTTGTTAAATAATGAAAGATGAATGATATTTAGTTTGTGTGTGTTTTAGAATGAATGGCAAGGGAATCCATGGAGCACACCAAGTGCTACCCACAACTCCTTCTCAGATAAGAAAGCTAACCATCCATTGTGAGGGTAGACGTTACAAAACAAACTTCCCCAGCATTACTGCTCACCATTGAGGCTCTTGCTTGAACTGCACCTTGCAACCCCATTTAAAATCAGCCAAGTTAAAATGTGTGCACTATATTTACTGTTCACATATCAATTGACTGCTGCACTCCTTACTTCTGAACTGGCAGAAATTGTAAGACTTCAGGCTGTTAATGCTTTGTGTCTGACCACAGCTATTGGTAATAATAGTAGTAGTAGTCAATAATAATAATATTGTGTAGAGCAGTATAGTAGCCCTTATGTAGTTATTTCTGTGTCGTAGTGTCAATTAATTCATGTATCTGTTTCGAAGCTAGTAATGGAACACGTTCTGGACTACTCCAGGTATTGTCTACGACTTGGAAAAGACATTTTCTTGAGATATTTAGTTTTTGTTACACATAGTCTCACTTTTATCAACAGCGGTCTATGGACGAAGCACAACATGTATGTCTAGTGGGTGGAGGATGTGAGGAACCTGTACTCCACCGCATTAATGCTACAATAGCTGAGTCACGAACGATTGCGGTCGAGTTTAGGCTTGTTCTGCGCAACTACGTCACGCATTCTCCGACAGCCAATGAGCGTCCAGCATGTTCTGAGCGTTTTGCTGTGAATGCCGTAGTAGTGAATTTCGATTCCATTTGTTGCGAGTTGTCATCGCTGATTGTGGTGGTGAGTAATAAATTCTGCATAAGCAAGCGAGAGGCATAATTTGCAGGATATAAGCTTTCTTCAAGCGGAAAGCACGCGCATGCGCACACCGCAACTGTCGCTTGAAATCGTCAACAACGCAATCCGCGTCCGTGCTTGGACATGCAAGAACTGCCGTCGTTCGTGGATCGGACTATAATTGAAGAAAAGTAGTGATTGATATCTTATATAATCAATATTAGAGCCTTACAAAATTGTGGTAAGAGTAATAATCTTTTGAAAATAATTTAGTTTCGTGACTGAAACAGAATCGAATCTTTTAGTTTGTACCCCATCATATAATTTCATTTTACCCCCCAAAGGGTAATTACCCCCAGGCTGGCAACCACTGGTTTAGACAAAGCTTGCTTGGGACGCAGGGCTGCTAGCGAAGGCGAGATACGCGAAGTCTCATTTCCCGTAGTCAATGAAAAGTGACAGTAAAACGAAGCAATAAGAGTACTGCAGCGTACACTGCACAGCAGCTACACGCTGTCTCCGCAGCCAGCGATACCGACTCTTGGAAAGTTTCCACTCCAGCTAGCTACGTATCGATATACACAGAGGCGCGTCGCGGCTGTTATGCAGTCTTCCACAGCACATTCTCACTTTCCCTCGTACTCTGAATCAAGGACGGCGACACCGATATGTCAACAGCAGCGTGCATCGCGCAGTCAGGTGTAAACAAGCAACAGAGTCGCCAAACAATAACATTCCCACGCACTGCAACAGTCAGAACGTCGATCAACTTTCAGCACGAGGATTGTGCTTTTGCGTTCGTATAATATATCCGGTTTTCGATCTACTTAATCCATGAGTATATTTCCCAGTCTTCCCACAACCTCGCATATAAAAAAGACTTTGACCTATGTGTAACAGCAGCAAAGAGAATCCTACTACAGTGGCACATGCAAAACTTTTATCGCCACGAGAGTACGGAATAAAGAAAATTTTACTGACGATTTGTACCATAGCAACGCCAATACTTATAGAAACAATCGACCATTTTAGGTGTCAGGCTGTACAGCCCTCATCGTATAGGTTGTACAACTAACAGGTGTGGTAGAACATTCAGGACACATTATTCACACATAAAAATAGGTAAGGCTGTCATAAACCGAAGGTTGGTTTGAACATTACAGTGTTTCACGAAGGGTGGTTCTGCTGCGATACAGTATACCGTAGTGCTCTTCCCATCCATCCAGTCACGAGCAGAACAACACTTTAACGTGGAATTCGAACCAAAGCGTAACTCAGCATTTTTCACAACAACAAACGTTGTCATCGGTTAAATAACTGATAATACACGGAAAATAAATGGTTTAGGGTTGGATGAGGATCGAAGCGAGGGATTCTGCGTCCACAGCTTTGCACTTCATCACTTAGCCACATTGGTCACACACAGAATAACAAAATACGTTACAGGAACCTGTGTCTGGAAACGCTTTCCGTGCCAGAACTCATTTTCTACTACTCTTCTTAGGTCATTAGCCATGGTAAGCACGCTATAACGAGAACGTGCCAGCTTATCATATGAAACTCTCCCTCGCATGAAATGTTCATATTGCCCTCCATTGCATCAACCCGCCGTAACATTGAATACTGAATGAGCTGATGTATTTCTGCAGCATTGTGTATGATTTCGCAACGTTCCTCATTAAAGACACGAAAACGATCTTATGCTCACGAGATTTCAAATGCCCACAAAGTTAAGTACAGTGAATTCACACGCGGAGAACGTGGAGATCGGGTTATAGGTCCACCTTTGCCTGTTGTCCTACGATGAGCACTAGTAAACACATATGTGCTCGCAATGTCTGTAATGATCACTTTATCATCGGATGCTGTTTGTTAATAAAGCATTGAAGTGAGTCACGTGTGAACACAAGCAATGGCGTGACTCGTGTCAACATTACCTTCGGTGAAAGCACTTGCGGTGAACCTGAGAATTACAATTTGAATAGGCGTAACCAAGAGGGTACTTTGAGCATCTCAGAAAGAGTTTAATGATGTTTTCTGGTGGGTTCTGAAGATAATGACGATGTTTGGTTTGTGGGGCGCTCAACTGCACGGTTATCAGCGCCCGTACAAATTCCCAACCTTCGCTCAGTCCAATCACGCCACTCTCATGAATGATGATTAAATGAGGACAACACAGCCGGCCGAAGTGGCCGTGCGGTTAAAGGCGCTGCAGTCTGGAACCGCAAGACCGCTACGGTCGCAGGTTCGAATCCTGCCTTGGGCATGGATGTTTGTGATGTCCTTAGGTTAGTTAGGTTTAACTAGTTCTAAGTTCTAGGGGACTAATGACCTCAGCAGTTGAGTCCCATAGTGCTCAGAGCCATTTGAGGACAACACAAACACCCAGCCATCTCGAGGAATTGAGATCTAACATGGAAATAGTTTCCGTGTCGTCCATGCTACATATTGTTTTCTTTTTCTCTGTTTCAAGAACGTATCCTGAACGATTGACCTATCGTTTTATCGCGCAGTGTATGCACGCTGTCACGTGTACATGGAGCAGAATCAATGGGATTAAGAAGTTCCTTAAAACCCAATCTGCACGTACACCGAATGATGGAATACTAAGTTATATTAAAAAAAAAGTTCTGCAGATTGCAAAACAAGGTTGCAGGAAAGTTTAATCCTTTCATTGCCATTTTTGTCGGAATGAAAGGTATTAATGTATCGTTATTCTGATTAATGTTGTCGTCAGAAATTATATCATTAACTATTGCCCGCAGTTTCCTTTTCCAACTCAGGGAGGGATGGCACAATTTGTCAGACTGGTATTTTGACGTGGGGCCTACAGTATAATGTGGTATGAAATGAATGAACACCCTGTACTTTCATTTAAGTCATGCAGGGTGATTCAAAATTCCTTTTACAGACTTTTGGGGCTGTAGAGGGGACTTGGTTGATTAAGATTTTCTAAGAACCCCATGTGCGGAAATGGACTGTTTGGATAAAAAAAAAAAGTTTGAAAGTCGAACCACTTTCAAATCTCTCACTTCACGGTACACACATAAGTTGCGAAAAGGTCTCTGTTGTCAGTCAAAAAAAAATGGCTCTGAGCACTATGGGACTCAACTGCTGTGGTCATAAGTCCCCTAGAACTTAGAACTACTTAAACCTACCTAACCTAAGGACATCACACACATCCATGCCCGAGGCAGGATTCGAACCTGCGACCGTAGTAGTCGCACGGTGCCGGACTGCGCGCCTAGAACCGCGAGACCACCGCGGCCGGCTGTTGTCAGTCCCTGTTGCAATTATGGCATCACGTAACACCTTCGTCCGAGTGCAACGGCTGAGAGAAATTGCTACCCTCGAAACTAGGGGGGCTGGCTGGTGTTCCACGGACGTACTGCACTCTCGATTTTCAAGAGCACCTGAAAGAAGAATTCGAAACATTGCCCTTATCTTCGGCCCCTGTAGAGCACACAGGTTAAGAGTTCATTGTCTCCGCTGTGCGCGTACCACGAAGATGGGGATCTGAAACTGATCCGATCCTCAAATAGATTTTACATCCAAACGGTTCATTTCCGGACTTGGGTTCTTTATCAAAACTTCACCTCTACAACACCTAGAAGCGTGTAATAGAAATTCTGAATTACCCAGTATAGTTTCAGAAAAGCACTAGTATGGCATTTATGATAGAAGATATTTGACATTTTTGTAGATTATTCCAAACCCCTATCACTTTATCATTACATGGGAGTTCGAGTGTATCATATGACTGTCACATTTCGATACTTTTTGCGCAAAACAATGTCACATATGATACGTAGCAGTAACATGCAGAAATCCGCACTGGTTCTCTGGACCTATCGTTGGACACATACGTCCCAATGGTATCTAGTAAGAAGGTCTGTGGCGATCCCATGACTGGGCTACCGGCCTGACTCCTTCGCCACGGCACTAGGAGGGAGGGCGCCTTTTACACCCGGGAAATATCCCCAGTACTCGTCTGATAGCAGGCTGAGTGCATTAGGGGCTGTCCAGGAGGAGCGAGCAAAATCTCCACCTAGACTGGAGCAGAGACCTCCAAACCAGAACTCCAGTGCTTTAACCGCTCCAGCACTATTCTGATGAAAAGGCTAAAAATACCTTCATAACATACGAGAAGAGAAATTCATTTCCCTACGACGAACGTCTGCCCTTGTGGGAGTCAACAGGTGAACACACACAATACAAGCATCACCCAGCGCACACCACTGACCCCAGCGGACAAATTTGTGCAACAGGTGTGGGGAAGGGAAAGGCAGCCGCTGCAGGTTATCGCTGGGTCAGCTGCAGGCTCTCACAGCTGCACATACAAACGTTTGCAGTTACTTGCCGGCTGCTGATACGGGGCCTGCAAAGCGCTTGCGAGCTACGTGACCAAACGCTATCAGTCCCGTCAGGTTCAAGGCTGCCCGTTGCCTTCTGAACGAGCTGCGCCGATAAAAGACCACGCCGCAGTTTACGCAAGAAAATAGAGGCCCGTTACAGTCTTGAGCCTCTTAAACCCAATTTACACGAGCGACTTCCTAATCAAAACAGAACACACGTGGGAGAGTGCGCATCACGTGCCTGCTTGTAAAGCATGAGCCGACAACATTGCGGGCTCAAAAAATGGTTCAAATGGCTCTGAGCACTACGGGACTCAACATCTTAGGTCATAAGTCCCCTAGAACTTAGAACTACTTAAACCTAACTAACCTAAGGACATCACACACACTCATGCCCGAGGCAGGATTCGAACCTGCGACCGTAGCAGTCCCGCGGTTCCGGACTGCAGCGCCAGAACCGCTAGACCACCGCGGCCGGCCGACAACATTGCGGCGGCCGCGGTGGTCTAGCGGTTCAGGCGCTCAGTCCGGAACCGCGCGACTGCTACGGTCGCAGGTTCGAATCCTGCCTCGGGCATGGATGTGTGTGATGTCCTTAGGTTAGTTAGGTTTAAGTAGTTCTAAGTTCTAGGGGACTGATGACCACAGATGTTAAGTCCCATAGTGCTCAGAGCCATTTTGAACCGACCACATTGCGAGTGCGTCAGTGATCAATCGATTGCACAGTGTCGAGTTCGAAAATCCTGAGTGTGCTGAAGGTTGCGCATGCAAAGAAAAGTTATAATCGTGCTCATTCTTGTTATGCCACTGGATTTTGTGCTTTTGCCTGCTGTCTTTGATATTGTTACAAAGAAATTTTTTGCAAAAGGGATGCTAGATATCTGAACTTAGGTAATAGGTTTTACAATACCAAGGACAACCTATAATGAGCATAAATGACAACACAAATCATGTGTCTGTATGAAAATTGTTTGAACCGTTAAAATTCCGCTCTGCTGAAGAATAACAATAATACAGGTTTTTATTTAAGTCAACGGAAGTTAAGCGCTCTCGGACTTGGCTAACACTTGGTAGGGCGACCGTATTGGTGTTCCAGGCGCTGTTGACAATCGGCTGCACTCAGCCATTGTGAGACAAACTGAGGAGCTATTTGACTGAGACGTATCGGCTCCGATCACGAAAGCTGACAATGGCCGAGAGCGCGGTGTGCTGACCACATGTCCTCCATTTCAGCATCCAGAGATTCCTATCGGCTGAGTATACACGGCGGTTGTCGGTACCGTTGGGCCTTCCGGGGCCTGTTTGGAAAGAGTTTTAGCACTTCGGTTGTTATTTGGCAGAAAATAAACCAGATATAAAGGACAAGCTAAACGCCACTTTCGAGTATTCGTATCTGAGACTTGGTCCATCGTGGTGGCACAAACGCCACCTTGCGTATTTGCTCCCACATTTCTCAAATTAAGGCAGTGGGCTTAGTTTGTTTACACTGAACGTGAATTATGGAGGAACGATGTGGTCATAGTTAATTACTCTGTTGGTAAATTTCAGTTTTCCTATAGTTGTGGACCACTAGAATCCACGGGTAATACTATTCAGCTGGATGCGGAAGCATCTTGGGAAATCGGTACGCAGTACGCGCGGATGCTTTAAATAGCCTCCGGTCCCTGCGCCTCTGATTGTTTATCGCATGCTGACGTCGCCAGTCGCTTCCCGGAAGATGGCACAGACCGGAAGGAGCGTACGAGTACACACACAACGCTGGCTAAAAGGGAATGCCCGCGATAATGAGGAAGCATCGATAAGTCTGCACAGGATGCGGCTGCTATCAACGGCAATCAGGCGAAAGCGAAGTGTTCATTGCTGCTTTGGAAAATTATTGCTCAAATGTGCACTGTATTGGGTGCGACAGTGTGACCTGAAACTGTCACGTGCTTCTTCAAGGACTTTCCGCGACTGGATTTTATGTCAACAACTTCGGTTTCCGATCGCGCACTTA
Organism: Schistocerca nitens; assembly: GCF_023898315.1. NCBI lineage: Eukaryota > Metazoa > Arthropoda > Insecta > Orthoptera > Acrididae > Schistocerca > Schistocerca nitens. The sequence goes on from NC_064621.1 coordinate 334,971,862, forward strand.
TGTCGTCAGCAGTGCTTCATTGCACAGCGCAGTGCCACGTTGACTTTACCGGCTACCCACTTCCTAGTAGTTTGCCACTGTGCCGAGAGGTGGCAGCTGCTGCCGCGCCCCGTGAGCCAACGACTCTTCTGTATCGCGTAAACAGCGTACGACGCTGTAAGTCTGCTAGAAGAATACGTAAAGTATCCTGTCCTTCCTCGTCTCTTTATACACAGCATAATCTACACCGAACCGCAACTCCACTACCAAAAAGGAGAAAACGTTTTTCAGTATATTCATAATTTTTTTATACATAGACCCTTAATCAACATTCGCGTACAAAACACGTTTGTTCACTGGAAGGAAATACTGTTTTTATCACCGACCATGTTTGACGTTATCGATACCTTACTCCACAAGATAAGAACAATCGCACGCAAAATCTCCGATGCGATAACCTTTCTCTTTAAAAGGTTTAAACTTCTTTTTCTGAACGTCGTTTGAGTGAAGATTATGCTACACGCCACGCTATGGAAGTAAAATTTCACTCAACTTGTAGTTCCGCACTGTACTGTTGAGGAAAACAGGTAAAGTATTTGATAACCGCTTATGGAACAATAAAAGATGGACTGATGTGCTAGCTGCTTGCAGATGCAAAAGTATATGAAATAATAAGAGAAATAAAGCAGTTGACTGTAGAAGAGACTGACGAAACTCAGTCCACCAGCCAAAGCAGTCTTCAGCACATCCTGCGTAGGGTATTGAACTGCTACTCAGGGGAAGCAGAAACAAACAAGTTCTTACCCCAACAAAAATAATGGCTCTGAGCACTATGGGACTCAACTGCTGTGGTCATTAGTCCCCTAGAACTTAGAACTACTTAAACCTAACTAACCTAAGGACATCACACACATCCATGCCCGAGGCAGGATTCGAACCTGCGACCGTAGCAGTCGCACGGTTCCGGACTGCGCGCCTAGAACCGCGAGACCACCGCGGCCGGCTCTTACCCCAACACAAAACACTTCTCACTCTCAATTGCACTGAAGAAAGGAAATGTTGAAAGTGGGAATAAAAGTAGGGTAAGACTAAATCTAAGGTTGGATACAGTTCTTTGAAAGTAAAAAAATGCAGTGTAGTTTTTTAGCTCATTTTCTTGGTTACTGGGTAAAATGAACAGATTTCAACATGAAGCGAGCGTTTCATCTACCACACCACACAACGATCAGAAATTAACAGCAGGTCTAACCCCTAAACATATGGTACTGATTTCTTTATTACAAATTCTGTTCCGAAAAACAGAATTTTTATTTATGAAAACCGTACTTTAATGCCTAAAATTGCATATAGGTATATAAATATGCCTTTTAAAGCTTAAAATTATGAGTTAATTTTTTTTAAGATCACCAACAATAAAATCCCGAATATATTCATGCACCGTACTTTGACGAAAGTATCCTGAAATTACAGTTTTTTTTTAAATTTTTATCTGGGTATGAAGTCGGATCATGTATTTCACAATCGTTTCCTGTGAACAGAAATCTTGGAGGAGTTCGCTGGAGCGCAGTAGACGTTTTATCGCCTATAACAGGCGAGCACTGGTCCGTCATCTGACAAATTGTCATCAATATCAGTATCCCGTTAAGGGCTATCACATTCTTCTTAACTTTCTGAGCCGCTAAATTCAGTGTCAAACTGACAATACAGGACAGATGCTGAAGCCGATATTTTGTTGCAGAATATCCAAAGCTGTACACGGTAAAGGCGATGTCTGATGGCAACCACCTCAACCAAAACACGACAGCCTGGCTACATACAGATATGTAGGACTGGTTGTTCTCTGGTGGACGACTGCCAGTGCTGAAACAGATACATGCGACGTTTTGTTTCTTCGAAGGTTTGCAATGAAGTAGCCCAAGTATACTCAGTGTTATAAGTTTCTGTGAAAAGAATAAATCGAGATAAGGGATTAGCAAGGCAGGTAATTTTGACGGAGCCTCAGTAGTCTTCACCAAAGTTCGTGATGTTAGAATCGAGTCTTAATTGGCCCAAACGAATACTGGAAACGGCCTCAAAATAGCACCCCAACTCAAAAGCGCAATACGCTACTCGTGACTGGTCGCTGCTGTTTTGTCACCTTTCCCCTCCTCACAACCCGCCGCTTCCCAGTAAGCATTAAGTCGAGTCGGGCGCCATCCTCGTGCGAAGTTCATTCGCGCGCGCTGCGAGCTTGCGGTACCGTAACAAGGCTATTCCATCTGCGCTGCTGAAAGTCGTCCCTCGCTCGCTTCTGTAAACTGTGCCGCCATGTTGTGACTCAGGTCGGTCCGACCAATTAGCAGGTCTGCGTATGTGGTCATGGCTGCTGTGTGTGTGTGTGTGTGTGTGTGTGTGTGTGTACTTCGCAGCGCCAGTAGCTGCCGGCTAAGTGTCGGGCGTGAATCCAGTGTGTCTTTAGTCCACAGTGACATGCAAAAACATGGGACCAAAATTATGCAGATGTAACCTAGGCGGCTACACTTAATGCGTTCACATAGTGACTGTATTTCACGATTACCTACGACGAGAACTAAGCAATAACTAACAGGAATAAACAGTTTTGTCTATGAGAACACAAAAACGTTTCGAACCTATCATTATACAGGGCGTCGCAGGAGGAAAGGCCAATATTCACGGATATGACAGGTAAGATCATTCGGAAAAAAAAGTCTAGCAAACATGGGCTCTAAACTGTGTACCTTAAGTCCTATGAGCACTTCTCGAACTTTGGTATTGTGAAAGGAATCTCTTCTACTGTAATCTCTTTGCTTTCCATATCGTGGAAGGAAGTAGTACTGCTGAAAACAAAACAAAAAAATTGTCTTTTGTAAACATACACTCTAAAATGCATGTCTTAAGAGCAATGAGCACCTCTTCGGTAGAACTGTTTCACAGTAGCGAAGCTGAATAGGTGCTCATGCCTCTTAATGCATGCACTTTAAAGTGTCCATGGTTATTGAACTTTTTTTCTTATTCTGGTTCGTACTGTCACATTTCAAATGGTTCAAATGGCTCTGAGCACTATGGGACTTAACATCTAACTTAGAACTACTTAAACCTAACTAACCTAAGGACATCACACAACACCCAGTCATCACGAGGCACAGAGAAAATCCCTGACCCCGCCGGGAATCGAACCCGGGAACCCGGGCGTGAGAAGCGAGAACGCTACCGCACGACCACGAGCTGCGGACACATTTCAAAATATGGAAGGCAAGGAACATGCTGTAGAAGATATTTGTTTCACAATATCGAAGATGAATTGCTCGTAGCTCTTAAGGTACGCATTGTAGAGCCCATGTTTACCAGATGTTTTGCTTCAAATTATCGTTCCTGTCATATACCTGAATACTGACCATTCCTCTTGCGACACTGTATATATATGTCTTTTACGCCAAACAGTTTCCCAACCACTTGGGCGAAATACGAGAAACTATTCGCCTGACTGCACAGAGTTGAAGAAAGTAACGAACTTGAACATAAGTCTTGTTACAGGTATCGTCTTTTCATGGAGTAGTGTATTCCACATACGTTCCGTTATTGGTCCACAAAAGCCAATCGACCTGCATGAAAGATACTTGACAACCATGTAATAACGCAGTTGAGAGGCAGTGCAATGGGGCACTTCGAATTGTCCGGCTGTCAGATGTTTAATGTAATCATTGTGTTTATTTAACCTGAGGCACCCAAAAGTCCGTGAATTACATGAATTCGTTTGCCAGTACTCTCTCAAATGCTTCATTAGATTCTATGCTGCCTGCCGTATATGTGTGTGAATGTGTGTGTGTATGTTACGTGTAAAACAGTGAAAGAGCGAGTATCTTATCCGGTTTAATCGAGGAAAAGACACCAGATGAAGCAAAGTACACACTCGAGAAAGCTATGACATATTACGAAATACGATTATCATAGGGGAGATTAAAGTGATATTAGTTAACGTTATCGATGTGAAAGAGATTTCCTCAGGCACTGATAAAGAGGCAGCTCGCCTACTTGTCTCTGTGCGCAATGTAATTGCATCTTTCCTGATAGCCACTGAGACTGCGGGCGACCAATTGCAGCTGTTTGTGGTTCTTCTTCGTCCCTAGGAAGCCGGGAGCGGTGATTCATACCGGATGACCCTGAAATGAAAAGCCAGGGAGTGCGAACTAGCTTAATTTACGTCTGAACCTGTATCCCACAAGCCACCTTATGATGTGTACTAGACGGTACTTCTTGTTAACACTGTGACTTCACCCAGCTTCACCCAGTTGCTAAAGTTGTGCGGCAAGGAAGATTGTTTGGACAGCCTCTGTGCTACCTCGAATCTTTCTTATTTTAACGTCATGGTCATTTCGCGAGGAATGCGTTGGAGGAGAAGCAATACAGTCGTTGACTCTTCTTAAGAATTTTAACAGAGGAAGACATCGTGATGCACAACGTATCTCTCGTACTGTCTGTCACTGGAGTTTGATGAGCATTTGATGTGTTCCTCACTCGTCACATAGCCACTATTTACAAAAGACACGAAATATTGGAATTGGGGGGAACATGAGGGAAGATGAGTAGGAAGGGGCGAAAAACAAATGTATGCTGCTGATTTGACAATACTTTGCGAAAAATTCCTGGCTTTACAACGATCTCCCTAACCGTCATTTTGGAAAAAAAAAACATATATATTAGATCATTTTCATATTATCTAACGATCACTTACTCGGCCGCCGTAGCGTAGTTTTATCCCTCCTGTCTGGGAAATTATTTTTTAGTTATTGTTTATTTAATTATGCTGTGATACAAAAAACGATGCTACAGTTTGTGTGAGGGCCTTAAGGCACAGTCACTATCGAGTGAAATGTGTGCCGAGACTTTCCGTTCTAATTACTCTACCAACGGAAGTACCGCTGTATGACTTCACTGGTATATTATTAAAAGAATGAAAGGCGGCAAAACAAAATTACGGAACACGAAGGGGAAACTTGGTTACTGTGATAGTGGTCTTGCCAACTGGCGCACCGAAGTCTATGGGGAAACGACCGTTACGGCTCGTGGCGGGCTTTCGTGAGGACCCACGGCGGGGAGGGTCGCGTCCACGCCACGCGACCACATGTGTGAGCGCAACTCACCCCGTGGCACACAATGGGCCCACGTAACGGCGCACACACCCTGCACATGGGGGTTGCTCCGCCCCTTTAAATCTAACCGACGCGCGGCTGCACCATTTTTGAATTTTTTTCCCCTTCCCCGTGCGAACGTCCCGCTCACAGACGAGATTAAAAAACACCGCTAACCGAAATCACAACGTACATCACCCACTAGGGATGTTTTATGATAGCGTTTTAACGGTTACATGGCGTGCCTTGGCTCTCTATGAGAAACTAAGAATAACGACGTTCATGGATTCGACACAGCTTTCTTTCATGGTTGTAATCACTGAACAAGTAAACTTCGTCCTCATCATTTCAAGCGAAACACTATGATTCTAAGCCAAACTTCCATATTTTGTCGATTTTTTATCTAGACAAGGGGCCGAGGGAAGGCAAAAGTTCGCAAATTAACGGGAGAAAACCGCAGAAAGAATATTAGTTGGGTAAAAATAAAGGCATTCTGAATTTAGTCTCGCAAACTTTCCCATAAAATGGTTGTCCCGTAGGTAGCATGAAACTGTGATATAATCTGTAGAGCTAAAATAGCAATACTGCTAATGAAACTGTCACAAAATATTTGCACACTACTAAAAAATTTGCGGTTATATCTTAATGATAAATAAAACTGCAAGATTAGGTTGGTGTAATAAAATAAATCAAAGAAATTGTGAGGAAATACGAGAAGGACTAGTGCGACCAGTACAGTGATTAGCCAACGTTACATGTAGCATCCCGCAATCAGTGTGATAAGCACGGACTCCTACCACAGATCTTGTCACTCGGCTAGCGGAACACTTGGTCTGTAACACAGCATCGTTGGCTTGGAATTTGAAGACTATGAAACTCTGTTTATCCTTTTGGAAGAAAACCAGAGACGGAAAACGTAATCCTGAAATTGCCTTGGAACGACATGGAAGCAGAAAATGTTGCCTTGACCTGTTTGATTTGTTATACAAGAAACAAGCGTCACATAAACTTATAAACAATACAGGCTTGTTTGCAAACAGCACAATAGCGCCCAATGCGACGCTGCATTCGTTTTTCGACTGCTGTAGCACGTATAGCGTAGTGTCAATTAATGGCACAATTTGTGCGCTTCCCTACATGTCTACGCTTTCGCGCGCAGAACGAAGAGCCTGGTGTGGATGGGAAGGCTAGGCAATTCCCCGCGATCAAATACAACCCTGGAATCCTTAATAGTAGCCACTTCGCCCCTTCGCAACCGAAATTGGGCTTGGCCGCCAACACTGACCTCCCGACGACCCAAGTTTGAGACAAGAAGCCTGGCCATCTTTATTATGAAGCGTTAGCTTTGTATGTGTGCTACCGGCCTTTCTTGAGACAGTCACGCCGCAAAGTTTGTCCTCCACCAAGTTATTTGGAGACTAACTCTCTTTCTCTTGATAAGATAACCGCTCCCTGCCGAGGACACGAGGCGTTCGTCCTCGCAAAGACAATATTTAACGATGGTCCACACTCTTGTCTTAGTTAAAAGGAAAGAGCCACGAGCGCAGATGCTTTATTTTTTATTTTCTTGCAGTCCCAGCTTTGACCGTTATCAGTCTTACGAAACAGTAGAGATAATCTTTTGAGACAACGACTAAGCTGTGCTCAATCACTTTATCGATTAACAAAAGCCCGCATCTCGTGGTCGTACGGTAGCGTTCTCGCTTCCCACGCCCGGGTTCGATTCCCGGCGGGGTCAGGGATTTTCTCTGCCTCGTGATGGCTGGGTGTTGTGTGCTGTCCTTAGGTTAGTTAGGTTTAAGTAGTTCTAAGTTCTAGGGGACTTATGACCACAGCAGTTGAGTCCCATAGTGCTCAGAGCCATTTGAACCATTTGATTAACAAAACATGGAGATATGTGATGGACCTCTTAAACTTTCATTCCCCGAGCAGTTTACATCAGAGCGTCCTACCCTTAGAGTGTTTCCGCAAAATACTAATAACCAGTCAGTATTAAATGCAGGAAGAACAGTTAAGACAGTCATCGTTACAAACTTGCTGCAGTCATTAGCAAGTACATTAGTCATCAGCCCGAAGGCTAGTTTGCACTGCAGTTATCCGCGCACACATTACTGGTTAGGAATGTTAGTGATTCTTTGCGTTCGATCACATTATTTTGCTGTCTCTGTTGTAGCCCAACGCATGTCGGAACTAGAAGTCGCACTGTACTCACTTCATTTGATGTACTACTTAGGTTGTATATTAGAATGTAGTGCGGCTATAACAATGTTAGTGTATGTGAAGTGTTAAGAACATTTTGTGGCCAGATGAAAATGATAAACTGAAACAGATGCAGTCCCTGAAACTGGAGTTGTAACTTCAAAAACGCATTGGACTAAAACAGGAAAAAAGTATTGTGACAAGAGGCAGCATTACTAAAAATATATATTGCTAACCTTACAAGTTACCGTCAAGGGCAGTCCTTAATTAAACTTTTGTTAAGCTGGCTATTATCATCAGCAAATAGTTTCTGTCAAACTGGGTTCGTAAATGTATCATTTCCTTCTTCTTATGACGACTGAATCTTAACTGTGTCCTTTATACGAACAGTATTTCGGAGTACAATCAGTATGGGTTGTGATGGGTCAACTACAACTGCAGTAAAACCTTAACTACGAAAAAAAGTACTGTTGCAGAATCATTACCAATTTCTGACGTACAATTCTGCTGAAAGGGAGGCGGTCGGGGTGGCCGAGCGGTTCTAGGCGCTACAGTCTGGAGCCGCGCGACCGCTACGGTCGCAGGTTCGAATCCTGCCTCGGGCATGGATGTGTGTGATGTCCTTAGGTTAGTTAGATTTAAGTAGTTCTAAGTTCTAGTGGACTGATGACCTTAGAGGTTATGCCCCATAACGCTCAGAGCCATTTGAACCATTTTGTTGAAAGGGAGTTTCTGTTCTTTACTTTTGTATTTCTGGTATTTCCATATCCAGTTTGCTAGCACAGCTAAGAGCTTAACCAGCAAAACTCGATCAATCTTCCTAACAAGGATTTGCTTCAGTTTAAGCATTTGATTTGTGGTGACATCATCAGGAGTACGCAGATGCTTTTAGAACTAATTGTTAAGAAAAGTAAAACGAATACGTGATTTCCATACAACTTCGATACAATGTCCAAACAAAAACATCAGAGAATTTTAATCGGATGAAAGGGTTTTCACTTACGATGCTTTAATTTATTAACGTACAGTTTATTTAAACAGCAAACCAAAAGATTTTAGGTCTGAAGCTGGGAAGACTGTGTACCTTAAGACCTATGAGCACTTCTCTATCTTTGATATCGTGAAAGGAATCTCTTCTACTGCAATCTCTTTGCTTTCCACTGGTACCTTTAAATGCGAATTCGTGCAGCACCTAAGAGTTGTTTTATTTTAATGAAGTCCGGTTCAAAGATTGCACAAGGAAATGACACATTACAGCTCTCTCGATCGGTTTTACTTTTTTTGGCGGCAACCTGATATTTTGACATTTTAACGCATAGTACAAAATCTCCGAGAATTGCGAAGCACACCGCAATGACAGATATCATAGGCAGAGATGACAGTTTCTATATACCGGAAGACAATGACTATATTATTAAATCACCGTAGATTGTAATAACAAAATTTGCGCAACTGCATAACAAGCCGTTGATGGCGCGCTTATAATATGCATTCATGTCGGCGAGGCTCTCGAGAATTCGTTAGTGCAGGTTACGGGGAGAAACAGTTACAGTGATTGCAGAGGAGATCGGGGAACTGCGGTGGCAGTTTCGCGACGCTGTGGCGCGCGGCCGTTTCGTAACAGCGCGCCTTGATAATTGTGGCTCAGAGATGTGGCAACACGGCTCCAGCGAGGCTGCTGCTGCTGCTCGCTGGCAGAGGTTTGGCACCATCTCGGCCGCCGAGCTCGGAGGCAGCTCGCCTAGCGCAGGCACAGGCGAGGAAAGCAACAGCCTTCCGTGGTGGACACCTAGCCAACCAAGCCCGATAGTTCGTGAGGCGCTCATTACCCCGTGCGCGAAATTACGTAGCAAACAGGCCAGCGATACCGGGTGAGCGACTTGCTATTTATAACAATACGGCAACAGAATTCTTCAAGCAGCTATTGTTCAGCGGTCACACTCGTCCGTTAATTTCTCCCATTGTTGTGATTTGGCCTTACACTACAAACGGTGGGGAGTAAGTCAGTTTATAGCGGAATGAGTTTAAAATCGCAATCACTGGCGACAAGAAAACGCAAAATTAAACCACTGCTGGAAATCGAATAGAATGCCAACAGCCGTTCTCAAGTAGGAGACAAACAAATGAAAGCGAATTACATTATAGGCAAAAACTATCAAGAGATGAGTAAATGAAGCTTCTAGCTTTCTGCATGTCAAGAAAATATTTCTAGGTAAAACATTCCACAGAAAAAGCGGCAAACAGAAATTGCTTTCACCACAAGCTGTTAAACAGTTTTTCAAATGGAAGAATACCAGTTTAACTTTTTGCGTTGGTCAGTCCTTTTAACATGACAAGCGGAGTTATTTTAAGGATTGGCGTTGAAAACGTAAATGCTCTTTAAATCGAGAGTCAACAGTAAAGCAGCCCATTACAACCAACGCAAGGGTACCACCACAACGTCATTCGCCTATGAATTCAATATTTTGCTAGCGAACTTTCGAATGTCAGATAACCTTGCTAGATAAAATGAAATTAAAGGTAACTGACGTAAATATGGTAGACAAAATCAATCGTCCAAAGTCGTTTCTTCCCACAAAAATGCGCTATTTACCTGAAACCGCCTATAGTAAATTCGATAATCACTTTTATTATCTGCTAGTACTTAATCAGGAATATATTGCGCCAATGAGTACGAGCCAGCTACCTACTCGGCGCGAGCGGCAATATTCGACTTCATAAAACGACGGCTGCACAATCTAGAGAGAAAACTGCAGCGGCGAGGCGCATTAAACTATGAAAAATGCGCGACGGACGAGTAGCGTGTCTCTTCAAGACTCGCTTCCAATGCATGTAGCGAGTGTGTGTCTCAGATCGCCACACACACGCACACGCAGGACGCGTGTGGAAGCCGACCTTGGCTCGCATTTTTCGCGCCAAATAACTTCACACAACAAGCAGAGGCGTGCCGCTCGCTGTTGCAGACGCACGAAGGACATCTGAGCCGGGATTGCTAAGCGACAACGCCGTAACGTATAAAACGCCAGGCGAGGCCCAGGAGACGCGGGTATGAAATACACTCTGACATGTACATTTTTTTTTAACTGCATGAGGTACTTTGCTGCAATGAAGCTATAGGAACAGAAATACTTTGAACGGACAAAATGCTGCCTGTATGCCAAATTAGCGAGGGTTGCTAAGTATTCGACTTAGTCTACGGCTGCTGCACGACATTCCTAATGAGCCGGTATACAGTCGTACGCAATGGAGCTATAGTAAATGTTTCACTAATCACGCCAATAGACAAGCTCACGTAGCTTTCACGCCTGCTAGAAATCCAAGTTCCTCTTTCTGTCCTAATTCCATCAATGTTTCAAACGGCTTGATCAAAACAACAATATGACACGGGTTGTACAGTGATTTTCCGTTGATTTATGATAAATCGAGATACTGAACCAACATCCGTCTGGAAAAAACACGCACAAAAGTAGTATTTGTAGAACACGCGTAACTTTCTTACGAAAGAAAATATGACTCGTACCATCAGCTAAAGGTCCATGAGGACATACCGGTAAAAATGATGGGCTTTGATAATAGATATCTACAGGAAGTATTACACGGCTGCGGAATCATATCTGGATTACCAATACAGGGGCTGTAGGACTGGATGCATGGTGCTTCAAGTATAGAATAAAAGTTACGCAGTTCATGCACGATATGTGGTTCTAAAATGCAACAAAATACTCATCGGAGACTCGACCATTACCTAATATACGTTTTCCGAATTTACCTCGAGGTTGCATTTTTACGTCGAAATATGAGTTACATATTGCCCGAGGTAAACATTAAGAAATGCTGCAGACTAATCTATTAGCACAGGCTTTGTCTGGCATTCAGATTCGCTGCCTTCGAATCGCGTCCTTTCAGTAAATATACGCAATGCGATGTTCCAAATGGAACATATTCTGCAAATCCCGAGGATCAATCTAGCAATGGAATTGAATCATTGAGTGTCGAAGAAGGAATGAAGAAGTGGTTACGCAATTCGAGACTATTTTATTTGTTTATGCATAAGGCTGTCACTTCATTCATTTTATACGTGTCAAAAAAATGGGGTGCTTGGGCGGTATTCGTGGTCTGTGAGTAGTACCGAGATGAAAGCAATGTAAGTCAAAAAGATGCAGAAGCGATACTCACCAGAAATGCAAGTCTGCTTTGGGGTGCTGACGCTGTTGTTGTTGTTGTTCGACGCTTTAGCAAGCGCCGGTGCGGCGGCGACAGGCGTCGTTTCGGCCGACGTCGCGCTGACGCCGAAGGGCGCCGGAGACGCCGTCTGCACGGCCTTCTCCTCCGTCCCCCTGGGGGCGTCTTCTCCGTCCGCCGCAGCCTCCGCCACCGACGCCGCCGCTACGGCTGTCGCCGCGTCGGCGTGCGTCGCCAGGTACGGGAGGCGGCGCAGCGCGTAGGACGCGGGCACCGCCGCCTCCGGCTGCACCTTCTCCCACACCAGCCGGCTGCCGGGCAAGGGCGCCTCGCGCTCGAAGTCGAAGCCGTAGTGCTCGGTGTCGCGACGGCGCATCGCCTGCAGCTCGTCCTGTACGAAGCGCCGCGTCTCCTCGTGGTCCACGGGGCCGAACAGCTGCCGGCGCACGCGGTCCAGGCCGGCTACCGGGGGCGGCGGGGGCGAATAGCCGCCACCGCCGCCTCCGGAGGACGCCGCCGCCGCCTCTCCGCCGCAGCCCGCCGTGGCCGCCGCCGACGCCGCGCTGCCGGCGCCGCCGGCTACTCCGCCGCCCCTCAGCATCCTCCGCATCTCGGACAGGAACAACGGATTGTACACGCGGGCACTCATCGCTCGACTACACCGCACGGGGGCACGCCAACAGTACTTGCACTTCTTTTGCGTTATCGCGCCTCTCTTCTTCTGTGGCAGTAATGCTGTCTGGCGACGCACACTCCGCCTCCTCGCAACTTTCCTCTTCTTGCCACTCGGCACTTCCAGCGTTTATCACACAAGTTCCCAAAAACTTAAGAAAAAGCCGGCACGCCTCTCCTCGGTAGCAGGAGGTACTTCTCTGTCAGTAAACTTTGTCGGTCACAGCGCAGAAGGAGCAGTCGGGTCAGGCTTCTGTTCGTTTCGACACCACACACACACGCCACGCCGCACACGTTTTGCTGCAGTCCGCTCCGCCAAACTCTGCGCCTCCGCCCACTCCCGCGTCCCAAGCACTCACCTCATGGGGACCGACACGCCGACTGCTTTCCCGCTCAGCGCGCCTGCGTGATAGCGGGCGAGCAGCACTTCCCCCACCACGGCTTCCCAGCGATCGCCTCTCCGCCGCCTCGGTGGAGGCAGTGCTGTATCTCTGCTTCCCCTCGCGCCGCTGCTACTACGCAATCAGAGCACAACTGTGTGCGTTCGTAGTGCGGCGAACGCTCGTGCGGGAGCGGTTATGGGGAGGGGGGGGCAGCAGCAGCAGCAGCGTCTTGCTTCATCGTATTTTCGAGTTGACCAATAGAGTGGCTGCGAAGTGGTCGCCTCAGTGCTGTGGTGGGGAAGACGCGGCGTGGAGGGGAAAGTTGACGTCACAAGTCACCCGCACAGCTTTGCTGCACAGAAAGAAACCACGCAGAAGAGCGCGTGACGGAGGACAGCGAACGGTGACGAGAAATCGGGCGCTGCATATGTGCCCCTCTGTTATTTCTGTGCGAATATCCTCCGTTAACAGTGATCGTACCAGTTCCAAATATTATAAGGGATTTGGCAATGTTCTCTTCTGAGCAGTTTGTAACTTGAAAATAAATGAACAGCCTGTTTGAGCAACGAAAGCACAATTCACCACACTTCTGTCACGTCGCGTTTCGGGATCTTGGCAATTTGTAAAGTCGTATCATTTGCTACAATAATTTTGGGTTCTGTAAGTCACTCAGAGCTCCGAAACGCATCTTTATTAGCAAACGTAAAATCTAATGACTCGTTATTTTTCATTTGTTGTTCTGACAGTTTATCGTACATATAGCCTTACAAACTTAGTCCGGTGTGGACGAACCGTTTAAAAGAAACATGTTTTCCAAGTTGAAATGTCAGGCGTTTTGGTTGTAAAAAACAGTTTTTGTCTCGCTTTCACCTGCAATTGAATATATGTTGATTTAATTTTCTTGACTTTGTGTTCTACTGACTCCAGACCATTTATTTACCTTAAAAGGACGTTTATGAATCTGCTGTGGAAAACGACCTCTTAATTGTACACCGGTGATAGCCACAATTTATTATGCCGAACCGACATGCCAGCTTGAGGTTCCCTTCTGTAAATAGCCAGGTTTCCGTATGCCTAACCTGTCACTCACCCGAAAAGTCCTGATTTCATTTTTAATTATTGTCTGTTGTGCACTAATCAATCAATCTTTTTGCCATGAAAGTGATTTGGGTTTATGTTGGCGTTCTGTGTATTAAAACACGTTATGAAAACCGAGAAGACGCGGTCAGATGTAAATAATGACAAACCTTTTAGTGTGTGTGTGTGTTTTCCATTTGCGATGTCTTTGGCTTATTGTCCCAACATCCGTAAGAACTGTAACCAAACGCCTGTGCTTGTAGTCGCAGAGGTAGGCTACGCTCGTACCGTGCTGTCATCTAGCGGTGTAACCGGGAACTACGTGCCTGCTTGCAGCTTGGATCCGATGGTTGGCAGCGGGAAAATTCAAACGAACTTTCCCATCTGCTAAATCACTTTAGACGGAGTGGTTCGTCCGACACGAACGCAGTGTTTTTCTCCAGTAGAGCAGTTCCGCTTCTATAGACCTCTCTATCGACAATACCTCCTTGTTTTTAATTGGAAACCTTTTAACCTACACTGCTTGACAATTGCTAAGAGCAGTTGCATTGTTGTACAGATATAATCACAGGCAACGATGGACGACATGGAACACGGTACATAACGCCTAGGCAATACCGATGACGTTCATGGCTATTTTGTGGTGTAACGTGATCCTCCTGCTCTCCACACTAATTGGTGGCCAGAATCACTTGCCAAAGTGAAGCCGAGTTCGTCGGAGAACATCACTCTGGACCACTTTTGTCGACCCCAACCGAAGTGTTGCCTACATCAACGAACTATTTCTTGGTGGTGGCGCGGCTGCACTGAGATTCATTAACAGGCTACCGAACATACAAAGTAGCCTCATTTAATCGCCGCGAAATGGTCTGGCAAGACGTGTGTACCGGTATTGGCTGCATCTGCAGCGATCTGCCTAGGTGTGAGATGTCTTTTCCTTTTCGCCACACATATCGAGTCTCTTGTGGTGTGGTTGTCTGTTTATGACCACCGGCATGCTTTGGCATAGCATTTCCACTTTCAGCGGCCTTTTTTAAATGGCGATTACTGTGGAGTGACCGGCTTCGAGGCTTTCAACCGCTCGTCCACAGTCGTTAGCATTCAAATGACGTCTTGCAGACATGTTGCCGTATCACATGCAACAACTTTCGTCCCCGGTGCTGCATGGACTGCCGAATGCGCACGAAGCGTTCCTGCACAGGCTTCGCTGCAGTTAATATGTCCCGCTCTCTACATTTACTTTTGCTATCATTGATATGGTGTTCCCTAGGTCGTTATTACACTATCAAATTTCATTGTCAAAGATTTGATCAAAGATGTGATCAAATATTCCGTTAAATATATTTGACAAAGATCTTTGACGTAGTGCTAGAAGGGGTATTAGCCCGCAGCTCGTGGTCGTGCGGTAGCGTTCTCGCTTCCCGCGCCCGGGTTCCCGGGTTCGATTCCCGGCGGGGACAGGGATTTTCTCTGCCTCGTGATGTCTGGGTGTTGTGTGATGTCCTTAGGTTAGTTAGGTTTAAGTAGTTCTAAGTTCTAGGGGACTGATGACCACAGATGTTAAGTCCCATAGTGCTCAGAGCCAGAGCCAGAAGGGGTATTACACTGTCATCATATTTTTCGACAAAGTTCAAGATGGCTGACAACAACTTGTTATTAACCGCAGCAGTTGCATGTATCACAGTTGCACTGTGTGCATATGCGGAAGAGAAGCGAGGGGAAAAAAGGAAACATACCTGGGTGAAGCCGTGGGTTTTACGACGACACGATAAAAGCATTCAACAAAACTTGTTACGTGAGCTTATAGTGGAGGACATCAAGTCGTACATCAATTGGATGAGCATACATTTCTGTATGTGCTCAGTGAGGTGTATCCTCATATCACAAAGCACAATATTCACTTAAGAACTGCTACATCTGCAGAAGACAGGCTCACTGTAACACTCTGATTCCTTGCTATAGGAGAGGGTTGGGTTAAGTTAGGTTAGGTTAGGTCAGGTCAGGTCAGGTCTCCAATCTTCTTAATCTACTTTTGTATTCAGGGTGGCTCACGTTGTAAAGCGCTTCATCAGCTTCATACATCTCTATTAATTTTGTAGTTGTCGGCACACACCAATAGTATTTACCGGCAATGTTTATAAAAACACTACAGACGACAGAACACTGCAGCGATGCTAGCGCTCCATGTGGTAACATATCACATTGCAGTGAACAGAAGACAAGCGACTTCTTTGATCAAATCTACAGCGAGGCCCTAGATTTGATCAAATATTGGACGACATTTGACAAAGTTCCCTATTACACCATCAAATATCTTTGGCAAAGATTTTTGACAAAGAAATTTGATATTGTAATATCGGCCTTAGCAATTGCCGGTTGTTCCGTAGCAATTGGCAGTTGTTCCTTAGTAAGTGTCAGTTGTTCATTAGCCTTATCTGAAGGAACAGATATTGTAAAAATAAGCATTACAGCCTAGACGGGCACAGACTATAGTACTAATGTGGAACATGTTTGTCTTATTAATCCTGTTGTGGGAATTCAGGAAAGCTGAGAGCAGTGGAGGGGTAGACGCCGTGGCATATGGAGGTTTGGATAGGTCCTAGTAGCGTGCGTGGACAGTCGAGATGGTTAAGGCAACAGCTCACAATAAGCACGAAATCCGAATTCTAGACCCGGTCCGGCATAAGTTTCACGTGTCACTAACAGGTATTATTCCTATACCTAATACAGCTGATGTCAAAAATATTCGCAACTGAGACAAAATTTGGCCCCATTAATATAGTTTCAAAGTATGCGTATCATTTTTGTACGTTGGTGGACTTCAGCAACTCTCCTTAAGTAAAGGCTAACTGGAACGATAGATATAAACACTATTTCTGCCTAATTAGCACACAAGTCCGAAAGTTACGTCAGTAGCGTTACGTCCTTCATGCCTCCGAGAAGAACTTGTTATTTGTGTTAACACAGGTGCTTTGTAATAGCTCTGTTATCTTCTGATCGACACACTAGCTCTTACGAAACAAGTAAAAATTTAGGTTCAGATGTTAGCTGGATGCTTGGCTCTGAAATAGGACAATTTAAGTACAGATTCAACTTGGCACACTGGGAACTTATAAATTTTATTCAAATTACCACTTTACATCGAGTCCTGAAGCTCTTGATTTCATCGTTCCAGTTTTTCTGTTTCCTCAGACATGCAGTTTGGCTCATCTTGCCATGCTTTAAAAGTTTATTTGGCCCCCAACATATGCTGGCTTCACACCAAATGGATGTCTCTGTTTTTTACTGCGCGGAACTTTTTTGTAGCGGCAAGAGCGCAATTCTGACCAGGGAAGTGACGTATCTTTCCCCTTTCTCGAAGCTCAACCTCATGGACGGAGCCACAGGCCAAGCATAACAGTATGGTCGCTATAGCAACGTGACGTCATCCGCATAAGTTTTCCTGTGGAGGAGGCATGCAGTGTGATGACGTCATCCGCGTAATTTTTCCAGTGGAGGAGGCATGCAGTGAGACGAATGGAAATTTTATTCCCGTCTGCTTCCAGTTCCACACTGCACCGCGGTGGTTTTTGTGTGCATGGAGCACACTCCCATCAGTAGTGCGTATAGTGCTATATGTTGTAAATATGAATGCAACTGATGAAATAGGGTGTATTTTCGCGTTGTATCGACCCTTGTATTACGAAATTTTGGATCACGTTTTGATGTAAATGGATGAAAGATTTCGTGACGGTGAAAAATTGTTTATTTGCCTTGCCGATACCACATAATCTGAAGAATACCACACATCATTTCTTTCTGGCGCATCAGAAAATTTACAAGTTTTGTTTGAGCCAGTGTTCTCCAAGACACGGCTCTTAAGATTCGAACTCTCTATTTTGTATACCGATGAGAAGTACAGTAAGTTGTTAGAAATGCTCATTGAGGAAAATGATATTTTTACAGATACTTATAAACTGTTCTCCCTTATACTTGAAAAAAGAGACAGCATTGGTCGTATATTTTTTACTATTGCAAAATAGTAAAAAAAAAAATATACGACCAATGCTGTCTCTTGTTTCAAGTATACCTGTTATCTGGTCGTAGTGCACAAGACAACATGGAGTCGCCAATCAATACAATGTTCTCCCTTACTCTGTCCATCTCTTCTACTATAGCATCTGTGGAACAAAGCTTTTCTTGCCTGAAGCATATAAAAACATATCTGAGGAATGCTGTTTGAGGAGAGAGACTTTCTTCTTTACCGAATATCTCAATTCAGAAATAACTTCTGGTGCAGTTTATCAAAACACGCCATTCTATTGAGACATCACCGACAAGTTTGCAGCCTTAAAATACCGGAAGATTGATTTGATGTACCATAAATAGGTAGGTATAATTTTTAAGATAAGTTCCTGTAAGTTAAGATAAGTTCCTGCTAGCTCATCACCTAACTTCCCAGTCACGGAATGCCAGATACTACGAAACACTAATAAAGGATTTTATGTGTCTTTTAGCGATGTCTTTTAATGGCCTGTGTTTAAAGGTTTTGAAAGATACCGTTACCTGCATATAGGACTCTCTGGAGTTAACGGCAGAACTCCAGGGTACTCCCTGCTTCGTCCAGAGTTGGAAACAAAGATAACACAAGAGGACAAGAACAGATTATGGCACAATTTCAGAAGTTTCGTGCTAACACACTGATGATTTAAATGACAAAAGACAACAAATTGTCAGATTTCTTGTACAACGTGAGTGAGCTCTTTTTCACTTTGCACCACTGCAAGGCATACAGAGAAACAAGCTCGTAAATTAAGATACTATGTTCATTTTCTTTCAGTGATGTTCTGCTGGCATTTTAATCATCAACCCTAAGATTGGTTTAGCGTAGCCCGTCAGCTGTGCTCTTCATCATCAACGATTTGCACATGTATATGCATATCTGTGCCCTCTCCTTCGATTTTTTCTTACATCATCCATTAAGTAACAGTTTTTAGCAACGAATAAATCCTAATATATGTGGACCTGGTCGTCGGTGGAAATTTATGCACGTGGAGAGGCAAGATTCTAAAACTGCTATTTTTGAAGTAAATGAGTCAGTTAGTCTGGACACATGTCTTGGCATGAAAACAAAGTTGAATTAATGATACAGTTGACTAAACGAGAGGTTTAGCAGAGCCACGAGAAACCACCTAGATGCTTATGATAATTCTGTACTCCAGATCCCAGTAGGGAAAGTGTCTCCAGTTATACACCCAACCCACCACACTCCCTCTCCCTGCCACCACTCACCACGCCTATATGTGCCGAGCCATTGAATCTCTTAGACTGATAAAATTATCTTTTAGACATATTTTCTCGTTAACTCATTGCACGATTAGATATCGTGGTAGTTCATTTATGAACAGATATTACGAGGGATACTCTCAAAATATTTAGAATGCCATTGTTCTAAATGCAAATGAAATTTGTTTATATTTGACATCACTTACAATAGTTCGTGAGTTGATTGCTGTATGGTTTGTCAAGTTTGCTCTAGTAGTTCATTAATAATCACCCTTTAAAGTTTTTATGTGCACAGAAAAAAGAATCTAATTAGAGAACATTTCTGGGTTATGAACTTTTCCGATTTTAAATCGTCATTAACACATAAACAACACGAAAAGCAACAGCTTGGAAATGCATTTGGTGAAGAAGCGCCGTCTAAAGCAACAATTATAATTGGTACAGAGAATTCAGAAGAGATCGATTTTCTCTTAATGACGAATCTCGTGAAGGGCGCCTTAGAACTGTTGTTACTTATGAAAATACACTACTGGCCATTAAAACTGCTACACCACGAGACACTGTTGGTAGCCAGTTGGTACATTAGGGAGGCCAGTTGCTCAACAACTGCACATCTATTCGCTGTCGTTCATCCTTGTGTTCTATTGCCCGAAAGCCAATGTCCATGACCTTTTGGAAGCCAAATAAACCGCTCTATTTCCGCGTTACGACAACTGCATTGGTTTCCGTGTTGTTATTATCTGTATACAGTACCTTGCAAGCACCACAGGGCTTTGCTCGACTAACTTCCACAGTATCTTGGTGAGTTTTAAGGATATCAGGACTTGGGATCTAAGTGGTAAATTGAGGTATTTTCCTCCGAGAATCGAGAATTTTTCCAAGCTTGCCAAGCAGCGCTGTGAAGTTGAGGAGATCGACCGTTAGATGACAAAAGGTCAGGAATAACGGCCGGACTGGTGAATGAGAGCGCAAGGTCTACTACTCAGGATCGTTTAAGATGTCTATCATCTTCGGGAGTTCGACGTAGCTCCCTATCAGGAGCAGGATATAGTCTGCTTCCTTGTACCAGTCATCTTTAGAGATGTACTGAGACAATAAATCGAGTTTTCTGACTGTCTCATCGATTTCTCGTATCTCCTATCTACACTACAGGCCATTAAAATTGTTACACCACGGATATGACGTGCTACAGACGCGAAATTTAACCGACAGGAAAAAAATGCTGTGAAATGCAAATGATTAGCTTTTCAGACCATTCATACAAGGTTGGCGCCGGTGGCGACACCTACAACGTGCTGACATGAGGAAAGTATCCAACCGATTTCTCATACACGAACAGCAGTTGACCGGCGTTGCCTGGTGAAACGTTGTTTTGATGTCTCGTGTAAGGAGGAGAAATGCGTACCATCACGTTTCCGACTTTGATAAAGGTCGGATTGAAGCCTATCGCGATTGTGGTTTATCGTGTCGTGACATTGCTGCTCGCGTTGGTCGAGATCCAATGACTGTTAGCAGAATATGGAATCGGTGGGTTCAGGAGGGTAATACGGAACGCCGTGCTGGATCCCAACGGCCTCGTATCACTAGCAGTCGAGATGACAGGCATCTTATCCGCATGGCTGTAACGAATCATGCAGCCACGTCTCGATCCCAGCGACTCAACAGATGAGGACGTTTACAAGACAACAACCATCTGCACGAACAGTTCGACGACGTTTGCAGCAGCATGGATTATCATCTCGGAGACCATGGCTGCGGTTACCATTGACGCTGCATCACAGACAGGAGCGCCTGCGATGGTGTACTCAATGACGAACCTGGGTGCACGAATGGCAAAACATTTTCTCGGATGAATCGGGGTTCTGTTTACAGCATCATGATGGTCGCATCCGTGTTTGGCGGCATCGCGGTGAACGCACATTGGAAGCGCGTCTTCGTCATCGCCATACTGGCGTATCACCCGGCGTGATGGTATGGGGTGCCATTGGTTACACGTCTCGGTCACCTCTTGTTCGAATTGACGGCACTTTGATCAGTGGACGTTACATTTCAGATGTGTTACGACCCGTGGCTCTGCCCTTCATTCGATCCCTGCGAAACTCTATATTTCAGCAGGATAATGCACGACCGCATGTTGCAGGTCCTGTACGGGCCTTTCTGGATACAGAAAATGTTCGACTGCTGCCCTGGGCAGTACATTCTCCAGATCTCTCACCAACTGAAAACGTCTGGTCAAAGGTGGCCGAGCAACTGGCCCGTCACAATACGCCAGTCACTACTCTTGATGAACTGTGGTATCGTGTTGAAGCTGCATGGGCAGCTGTACCTGTAACGCCATCCAAGCTCTTTTTGACTCAATGCTCAGGCGTAACAAGGCCGTTATTGCGGCGAGAGGTGGTTGTTCTGGGTATTGATTTCTCAGGATCTATGCACCTAAATTGCGTGAAAATGTAATCACATGTCAGTTCTAGTATAATATATTTGTCCAATGAATACCCGTTTATCATCTGCATTTCTTCTTACTGCAGAAATTTTAATGGCCAGTAGTGTATTACCGCTGCTCGTGCAATTTTTGAAGAAAATGGAAGGACATCCTATGAATTTATTTGGGCGACATTAGGCATTGGTATGAATAAAGTCCAAAACATTTTACATCTACAGTTAGACGTGACAAAACTTTGTTATCTATTGATTCAGCATATCCTGACTCCCGATCAAAAACAGCAGCACTCTGATTGGTGCAGAAAACCCCTGGAAAAATTCCAAGGCGGCACCTGAAACTTTGCTTGGAATACTGCTACAGCCGATGATTATTGGATTCTGGGTGCTATGACGCTGGAAAGAAATGTCAAGGTACTCAGTGGCTTTTTCGAACGGATCCAAAGCCGAGTAAAGTCTGGCGAATTCGGTCTGTTGGTAATAAGCTTGTTGCTATTTTTTTCTTAAAACACACCATATTGTTACTACATCATTAGGAGACAGACGTGCCGTTACTGCTTACGGGTACGCAAACGACTGTTTACTGGTAACTTTTTGAAAAGGTTAGGGAATAAAAAAAAATTTTCATCACAACAACACTTGGTCGCATACAGTAGAACTAACAACCAAGTATCTGGATGCCCAAAGGTCAGCACCACAGACCGTCGAGGATGCAGTCCTGTCCTATCACCTTATGATTTCTTTTTTTATTTTTTTATTTTCAAAGATCAAAGCTGAGATGCGTGGGATCACTTCATCGTCATCAGACGAAGCCGTGGAACATTATAAAAGTTTGGTTTTTGAAATTCCTCACGAAGAGTGGCATCCTTACTTTACAGACTGATTTCACCGAATGAAAAAATGTATTGATGTTAAAAGGGGAAATTTTGAAAACGATAGTATCATTTAATTTTTTTATAACTATTCCTTGTTTAATTTACTGAAAGTTTTCACTGTCACCCTCGTGCAGTCGTGTGGAGAGGCGAGCAAAGTGCTACGGTTGGATTCTGGGATGAGTCACTTTCTCCTCTCCATACCCCCTCCACCAAATACACTCCTGGAAATGGAAAAAAGAACACATTGACACCGGTGTGTCAGACCCACCATACTTGCTCCGGACACTGCGAGAGGGCTGTACAAGCAATGATCACACTCACGGCACAGCGGACACACCAGGAACCGCGGTGTTGGCCGTCGAATGGCGCTAGCTGCGCAGCGATTGTGCACCGCCGCCGTCAGTGTCAGCCAGTTTGCCGTGGCATACGGAGCTCCATCGCAGTCTTTAACACTGGTAGCATGCCGCGACAGCGTGGACGTGAACCGTATGTGCAGTTGACGGACTTTGAGCGAGGGCGTATAGTGGGCATGCGGGAGGCCGGGTGGACGTACCGCCGAATTGCTCAACACGTGGGGCGTGAGGTCTCCACAGTACATCGATGTTGTCGCCAGTGGTCGGCGGAAGGTGCACGTGCCCGTCGACCTGGGACCGGACCGCAGCGACGCACGGATGCACGCCAAGACCGTAGGATCCTACGCAGTGCCGTAGGGGACCGCACCGCCACTTCCCAGCAAATTAGGGACACTGTTGCTCCTGGGGTATCGGCGAGGACCATTCGCAACCGTCTCCATGAAGCTGGGCTACGGTCCCGCACACCGTTAGGCCGTCTTCCGCTCACGCCCCAACATCGTGCAGCCCGCCTCCAGTGGTGTCGCGACAGGCGTGAATGGAGGGACGAATGGAGACGTGTCGTCTTCAGCGATGAGAGTCGCTTCTGCCTTGGTGCCAATGATGGTCGTATGCGAGTTTGGCGCCGTGCAGGTGAGCGCCACAATCAGGACTGCATACGACCGAGGCACACAGGGCCAACACCCGGCATCATGGTGTGGGGAGCGATCTCATACACTGGCCGTACACCACTGGTGATCGTCGAGGGGACACTGAATAGTGCACGGTACATCCAAACCGTCATCGAACCCATCGTTCTACCATTCCTAGACCGGCAAGGGAACTTGCTGTTCCAACAGGACAATGCACGTCCGCATGTATCCCGTGCCATCCAACGTGCTCTAGAAGGTGTAAGTCAACTACCCTGGCCAGCAAGATCTCCGGATCTGTCTCCCATTGAGCATGTTTGGGACTGGATGAAGCGTCGTCTCACGCGGTCTGCACGTCCAGCACGAACGCTGGTCCAACTGAGGCGCCAGGTGGAAATGGCATGGCAAGCCGTTCCACAGGACTACATCCAGCATCTCTACGATCGTCTCCATGGGAGAATAGCAGCCTGCATTGCTGCGAAAGGTGGATATACACTGTACTAGTGCCGACATTGTGCATGCTCTGTTGCCTGTGTCTATGTGCCTGTGGTTCTGTCAGTGTGATCATGTGATGTATCTGACCCCAGGAATGTGTCAATAAAGTTTCCCCTTCCTGGGACAATGAATTCACGGTGTTCTTATTTCAATTTCCAGGAGTGTACAATGTTGTTGTAACTGCTTCTATCAGCGTATCACGGTTGCCTAGGAATTAGTAACAGTAACATGTATAAAATGTCCTTATACACTGAAGCGCAAAAGAAATTGTTATAGCCATGCATATGCAGGTACAGAGATATGTAAAC
The DNA here is from genome assembly GCF_023898315.1 of Schistocerca nitens. NCBI lineage: Eukaryota > Metazoa > Arthropoda > Insecta > Orthoptera > Acrididae > Schistocerca > Schistocerca nitens. Next base: position 334,995,844 of record NC_064621.1, read on the forward strand.
AGGCACATTACGGCACTGCGGTGGACAACGCCTATATAAGACAATAAGTGTCTGGCGTAGTTGTTAGGTCGGTTACTGCTGCTAAAATGGCAGGGTCTCATGATTTATGTGAGTTTGAACGTGGAGTTATATTCGGCGCACGAGCAATAGGATTCGGCATCTCCGAGGTAGCGATCAAGTGGGGATTTTCCCGTACGACCATTTCAAGACTGGACCGTGAATATCAGGAATCCGATAAAACATCAAATCTCCGACATCTCTCCGGCCGGGAAAAGATCCTGCAAGAACGGGACCTACGGCGACTGAAGATAATTGTTCGAAATGAGAGAAGTGCAACACTTCCGCAAGCTGGTGCAGATTTCAGTGCTGGGCAACCAACAAGTGTCAGCGTGCTAATCATTCAACGAAACATCATTGATATGGGCTTTCGGAGCCGAAGGCCCATTAGTGTACCCTCGATGACTGTATGACAAAAAGCTTTACACCTCTCCTGGACCCGTCAACACCGACATTGGACTGCTTTTGAATGGAGACGAGTTACGTGATCGGACGAGTCTCGTTTCAAATTGTACCGAGTGGATGGACGTGTAAGGCTTTGGAGACAACCTCATGAATCCATGGACTCTGCGTGTCAGCAGGGGACTATTGAAGATGGTGGAGGCTCTGTAATGGCGTGGGGCGTGTTCAGTTGAACTGATATGGGACCCCTGATACGTCTAGATACGACTCTGACAGGTGACACGTACATAGTCATCCTGTCTGATCAGCTGCATCCATTCATGCTCACTGTGCATTCCGACAAACCTGGACACTTCAGTAGAACAATGCGACATCCCACACGTCCAGAATTGCAACAGAGTGGCTCCAGGAAGACTCTTCAAAGTTTAAACACTTCCACTGGCTACCAAACTTCCCAGACATGAACAATACTGAGCATATCTGGAATGCCTTGGATGCCTTGCAATATGCTGTTCAGAAGAGATCTCCACCCTCTCGTACTCTTTCGGATTTATGGGGAGTCCCGTAGGATTCATGATGTCGATTCCCTCCAGCACTACTTCAGACATCAGTCGAGTCCATGCCACGTCTTTTTGCGGTACTTCAGAGTGCTCGCTGGGTCCCTACACGAAATTAGGCAGGTGTACCAGTTTCATTGGCTCTTCATTGTATAGCAACAACTTGCTTACATTAATAAACGACCGAGTCACATTAATGTGACCACCGCTTGTGTTCGACGTCAACGTGCAATAACCTCTCACAGACGGCGGGTGGCAGCACTGTCAGTGGAGGGCAAAAAGAGTGTCGAAGGTACACGGAAAACAGTGGACAGAGTGACCAACCAGTCTCCGTCTCCGTCGCCGTCGCTACTGAGGCGCCGGAGATGACAGATGAGGTCGACTAAACTGAGAGAGCCGAAGAAGAATGGGAAGTCTACGATGCGGACACCCAGACAACATGCCTACAGGGCGCCAATACTACACTACTGGCCATTAAAATTGTTACACCAAGAAGAAAAGCAGATAATAAACGGGTATTCATTGGAGAAATATATTATACTTGAACTGACGCGTGATTACATTTTCACGCAATTTGCGTGCATAGATCCTGAGAAACCAGTACCCAGAACAACCACCTCTGGCTGTAATAACGGCCTTGTTACGCCTCGACACTGAGTCAAACAGAGCTTGGATGGCGTGTACAGGCACAGCTGCCCATGCAGCTTCAACACGATACCACAGTTCATCAACAGCAGTGATTGGCGTAATGTGACGAGCCAGTTGCTCGACCACCACTGACCAGACGTTTTCAATTGGTGAGAGATCTGGAGAATGTGCTGGCCAGGGCAGCAGTCGAACATTTTCTGAATCCAGAAAGGCCCGTACAGGACCTGCAACATGCGGTCGTGCATTATCCTGCTGAAATATAGAGTTTCGCAGGGATCGAATGAAGGGTAGAACCACGGGTCGTAACACATCTGAAATGTAACGTCCACTGTTCAAAGTGCCGTCAATGCGAACAAGAGGTGACCGAGACGTGTAACCAATGACACCCCATACCATCACGCCGGGTGATACGCCAGTATGGCGATGACGAATACACGCTTGCAATGTGCGTTCAGCACGATGTCGTCAAACACGGATGCGACCATCATGATGCTGTAAGCAGAACCTGGATTCATCCGAAAAAATGACGTTTTGCCATTCGTCACCCAGGTTCGTCGTTGAGTACACCATCGCAGGCGCTCCTGTCTGTGATGCAGCGTCAATGGTAACGGCAGCCACGGTCTCCGAGCTGATAGTCCATGCTGCTGCAAACGTCGTCGAACTGTTCGTGCAGATGGTTGTTGTCTTGCAAACGTCCCCACCTGTTGACTCAGGTATCGAGACGTGGCTGCACGATCCGTTACATCCACGCGGATAAGATGCCTGTCATCTCGACTGCTAGTGATACGAGGCCGTTAGCATCCAGTACGGCGTTCCGTATGACCCTCCTGAACCCACCGATTCCATATTCTGCTAACAGTCATTGGATCTCGACCAACGCGAGCAGCAATGTCGCGATACGATAAACCGCAATCGCGATAGGCTACAATCCGACCTTTATCAAAGTCGGCAACGTGATGGTACGCATTTCTCCTCCTTACACGAGGCATCACAACAACGTTTCATCAGGAAACGCCGGTCAACTGCTGTTCGTGTATGAGAAACCGGTTGTCAACTTTCCTCATGTCAGCATGTTGTAGGTGTCGCCACCGGCGCCAACCTAGTGTGAATGCTCTGAAAAGCTAATCATTTGAATATCACAGCATCTTCTTCCTGTCGGTTAAATTTTAGCGTCTGTGGCATGTCATATCCATGGTGTAGCAATTTTAATGGCCTGTAGTGTAGATAGGAGATACGAGAAATCGATGAGACAATCAGAAAACTCGATTTATTGTCTCAGTACATCTCTAAAGATGACTGGTACAAGGAAGCAGACTATATCCTGCTCCTGATAGGGAGCTACGTCGAACTCCCGAAGATGATAGACATCTTAAACGATCCTGAGCAGTAGACCTTGCGCTCTCTTTCACCAGTCTGGCCGTTATTCGTGACCTTTTGTCATCTAACGGTCGATCTCCTCAACTTCACAGCGCTGCTTGGCAAGCTTGGAAAAATCCTCGATTCTCGGAGGAAAATACCTCAATTTACCACTTAGATCCCAAGTCCTGATATCCTTAAAACTCACCAAGACACTGTGGAAGTTAGTCGAGCAAAGCCCTGTGGTGCTTCCAAGGTACTGTATACAGATAATAACAACACGGAAACCAATGCAGTCGTCGTAACGCGGAAATAGAGCGGTTTATTTGGCTTCCAAAAGGTTATGGACATTGGCTTTCGGGCCATAGAACACAAGGATGAACGACAGCGAATAGATGTGCTGTTGTTGAGCAACTGGCCTCCCTAATGTACCAACTGGCTACCAACAGTGTCTCCTCAACGACCGTTCAGCGGATGTTGCGCCATATGGGTCTCCGCAGCAGGCTCCTGGTTCATCCACCCACGGTGACTGCTGTTCATCGGCGACGAAGGCTGGAAGTTGCGCGCAAATATCACAACTGGACGTACACTGATTCCATCGGACAATGGCCAGTGGTGTGTGCGGCGTCAACCGTCTGAAAGCAAACACGCTGCAACAACCGTCGGAAGTTTCCAGGTCGGAGGAGGGAGTGTAATGGGCTCGGGAATGTTTTCGTGTCATTCTCCTCCTCATTCTGGAAGGCACAGTAGATCAACACAAGAATGCATCTACTTTTGGGGACCATATCCACCCCAACATGCAGCTTGTTCTCCCTCGGCACGATGGCAGTTACCAGCAGGACAATGCAACATGCCACACTGCCCGCAGTGAAAGTGCGTGGTTCGAAGAGCGCCGGGACGAGTTTACCGTACTAACCTTGTCACCAAACTCTGCAGCTTTAAACACGCTCGGCAATCTTTGAGGCCACATCGATCGGACTGTTCGTGCCATGGATCCTCAACTGAGAAACCTAGCGCAGCTGGACGTGGCATTGGAGCTGCATGGCTCCACATCCCTGCCAGTACCTTCCAGAACCTCACTGAATCTCAGCATGTATGCGTTGCAACTGTCCGCGCTGCAAACAATGATTATTCAGGCTTTTGACAGGTGGTCATTTTTATGTTACTGGACAGAGTACTTAAACACCACTTTAAAATAGCTTACACGAATGTTAATTTACACGAATTAAAGCGAAATAGGCACTCAGCATTATCAATAGATCACTCGGTATTATGGTCATGAACAAAGGTTTGTAGCCTAATGTTATGCGATCGTATAACTGAGAGGAATGTTGTTTGTCTCTCCGACTGTGGCCAGGTAAGTCAGTTTTTCTGTTATTTTTATCTTAGTGGGGTGACTTTCCCTTTTTGTCTTGCCTCATTAAACTGCCTGTGGTTTGCCTGTCCTGCCTTTGGCTTCACGCACCGTGTCGGTTTACTTCTTGGCAGCAAATAGATTCAGCCTGTGGGAGGGCGCGTTTTCCTGGCTGGAACGCCCTCTGTAGCCAGTCAGTCCGCGAGCTCATACGCGAGCTATACAAGCAGGAGAAACTTGTAATTTTCTCCCCCACCCCCCTCTGTCCATCCCCCTGAATCTAGTGGCAGACGCCTGTGATAGTTATATTTGTTTGTGACGTTCAGCAGATACACCTGGCTTCCAACACAAATCTGGCGGAAATAGAGTTCCCTGCCACCAAAAGTAGTTGCTGTTATTGAGGTGGCTTGCTAGAGCGCAGCAACTAAGCAGCCTCGTCACAGTCTCAGCTAGCTTTGGGCAGATTATGAAAGGCAGCACCCGTCAGAAACACGTATCAACAAATGAAACTACATGGTTCTAGAGACCTTTTCAAGTCTCAAAGATCTATAATGTATTTGCGCAGATTGAAGCAGCGAATGAAAATTTGTACCAAGGCTGGCATTCGAATCTGGGTCTTGGTACAAATTTTCATTCGAGACTTCAGTCTGCATCTATACGTTATACATGGTTGAATCTGGAGATGGTCTCTCGAACCATTTAGTTTCACTGGATTAAAGCACCTATGCCTGGGTTTCAGGCAGGATTTCACTCGATGTTCAGGTGCTACCCCAATAAAGCTGGAGGGCTCTTCAGTGTTGTTCGAGTTTACAGGGAATACCACGTGGGCTAAGGCGTGAATGGAAATTGGACTGAGGCCGGAAGCGTGCAGGGGCAGCCCCTTGCAGTTGCGCAGAGCCACTGTGCCAGGGTGGCGTAGTGGTCAGCGCATTTGCGTTGTGAACAGGACGTAACGGGTTCGAGTCCGCGCCCTGGTACAAATTTTCATTCGTCTCTTTAACCTGGATGTTAACTTAACAACAGTTTGTTAATGGAAAACTGCATAATACTTAACTAAAATCTAGTAAAGCTTGGGAGTGTTAATGATGGGTTGAGCCGTGAGTGAACACTGTAAATTCTCTACAAAAATTTATCTGTAAATGAGAATACTGACTACTTTTTTCCTCGTGATACGTGTGCTTTAGATGTCGTATTTAGCTGCTGAGCAGCACTGACTGTTGGTTGGCCAGCCGGCCGCTGTGGCCGAGCGGTTCTAGGCGCTTCAGTCCGGAACCTGCTACGGTCGCAGTTTCGAATCCTGCCTCGGGCATAGATGTGTGTGATGTCCTTAGGTTAGTTAGGTTTAAGTAGTTCTAAGTTCTAGGGGACTGATGACCTCAGATGTTAAGTCCCATAGTGCTTAGAGTCATGTTGTTGGTTGGCCCTGTGCTGTGCATGTGAGCAGTGTCGTGAAACAAAGCTTTAAACTTAGTGAAGTACATGAATTTGAAATGACGAAAACTAATCTGATTAAATGCCGAAGTAACTAACAGTGTTCTGCGTGAACATTATTTTACTGAAACTGAGTTCTGAAGTACATTATGAAAGTTGGATGAGATGAACTACGAGGGTAAGTCAATTATTATCCGCAATTTAGTTATGTTTTTGTTAATTTTGGTAGTACTGTCGTTGTACGTTGACGACGCATGCTTTGTTTATTTGTTGTTACATCTTTGCGATTTTCAAGCTGCTAGGTTAACTTCGTTATCGCTGCCATGCTGTTAATCATGGCTGCTCCGCTGTCTATTTACACCAAAGAAGAGCAACTTTCAGTGATCAATTTTTTTTGGTCGGAAGACGTATCAAGGGCCGAAATTCATCGAAGACTTTCGCTATAGTACGGGAACAGTGTTTTGCCACAATGGAGTGTCTACGAATGGATTGAAAAATTCCGAAATGGTCGCACAAGTGTTACACACGACGAAGGAGTCGGACGACCGTTTACTGCCACAAATGAAGAAACCATTGAGCCGGCCGGTGTGGCCGAGCGGTTCTAGGCGCTTCAGTCTGGAACCGCGCGACCGCTACGGTCACAGGTTCGAATCCTGCCTCAGGCATGGACGTGTGTGATGTCCTTAGGTTAGTTAGGTTTAAGTAGTTCTAAGTTCTAGGGGACTGATGACTTCAGATGTTAAGTCCCATAGTGCTCAGAGCCATTTGATTTTTGAAGAAACCATTTAGCGTTCACGTAAAATGATTCTCTTAGACAGACGATTAACTATTGACGAAGTTGCACATCGTCTGCAAATTAGTCACGGTTCTTCCTACGAAATCATCCACAACAGACTTGGGTTTCACAAAGTTTGTGCAAGATGGGTCCCAAAACAACACACACACAGTTGCATAAACAAACGCGCTTGGACATCTGCAAAAAACATTTGGATCGCTATGGTAACGAAGGGGACAACATCATAGACAGGATCATTACTGGTGACGAAAACATGGATCCATTATTACGAGCCAGAGAGTAAACAGCAGAGTATGTAATGGAAACATCCAAATTCGCCGTGCAAGAAAAAATTCAGGACCCAACCGTTCGCGAGGGAAACTGATGCTTACAGTGTTTTGGGACGCACAAGGTCCAGTATTGGAACATTATGGGGAAAGGGACACAACAATAAACAGTGTACGTTCCAGTGAGATGCTTACTGCCAGGCTAAACCCTGCAATTCTAATCAAACGCCGAGGATTGGTACCAAAAAGTGTTGTGTTGTTGCACAACAATGCGCGTCCACATACTGCTGCCCACACTGCTGAAACGCTCCAGAAACTCAAATTTGAAGTACTGTATCTTCCTACATATATTCCCGATCTTGCCCCTTCCGACTATCACTTGTTTGGCCCACTCAAACAGGCATTAAGGGGCCTTCGATTTGCCTCTGACGAAGCAGTGAAAGGAGCGATGCATTCCTGGCTTGCAGCTCAACTGAGAACCTTCTTTTATGAGGGCATCAAGATGCTTGTACAACGATGGACCAAGTGCATTGAAATGCAAGGAGACTATATCGAAAAATGATGTTCTTGTAAGTTTCCTATTTGATTACAATAAAATTTTATAACTACGTTGCGGATAATAATTGATTTACTCTCGTAGAATTACTGGCCTGAAATGTACACTATAAAATACTGCTCTACTCAGAAGAAAAAATAATTGTTTGAGATTACCTACAGTGTTCACTGTAAATTAATGTGCTTGCTTAACACACCATCTGATAATTTTGACTGCGAACTATTTCCTCATCAGAATGCAAGCTAAAGGAAAAATAAACTAGTCACTATAAAATTTGTTTTTTTGCTCGTCAGAAAACAATCTGTGGCTTCGTGCGGCGTAAGGTGCAATGCATACCCGAAAAATATTCAATACCTTGCTAAGAATGGTGGAGGCGGGTTTTACATTAAGGAAAATCTTTCTAGAAAAATTAAACACTTTTTACTGACAAAAAAGGCTGTACAGCATAAGAAGATCCTAATGATTACAAAATTTTCTGGATATAAAAATTACAGACATTCAAACCACTTGTGTCATTTGTGAAATAATGAAAACAAAGGGATAAAAGTAACGCTACTCATGACTGTCATTTGTTATCTGAGGGACAAAGATTTCTTCATGTAATAGTTCTGACAAACAAACATTTCATTCTTGCACCAGCACTGGTTACCTCGAAAAACTCCAAAAATCTTTTCCGTCAATAGAATCAAAAACACATGTTTGCAGACAAGTTTACATCTGCATAACAAGAATAAAAACACATGTTTGCAAGCAAGTTTACATCTGTATAACAAAGTATCCCACATAATTTCTCTCATGTTCACAAGTATCAAATCTCCTTTTGTAAAATCTCAACTGCTGACTACTATGCCTCAAATATGAATGCCCCAGGGCTGCACAACTGACAGGTGCGCAAGCTAACCACACATAAACTTACAAATACGCTCGAGGATCTTATTCACTACTCCTGCAACGCGCTCATTCATCTGTGTCCCAGTACGGTAAAGAGGAATTATCTACGATGGCAGAAAACATATGAAAACTTTATAATTGTTCTGAAGAAATTTTTTTCACAAAAAGTTGTTGTATAAAAAAGGCACATCAATGACAAGAAAACTCAAGGAAATAACAAATTTGACTTATTGTCTATGGCTCATGCATGGAATTTAATCGTTGAAAGCTAAAAGTTCATACAACAACTTTACTTCCCCAAAAGTTATTTAACCCTTAATGATATAGTGTGTGCCTCTTGCACATATCAGCATCAATTTGCATAAATCACATGTAGCCGACCAGCAATTACTAAAATAGAATTATTCGTGCCAGATGTGTCGTGGTTTAACATGAGTTGTCTTAACAATGATTTAGATTAATAAAAATTGTAACAAAAGTGTAATCAATAAAACTGTAATACCACGTGGCTACGTATTCACTTAACACGCGTTACTTATGCGCTCTGTTTAACAACATACAGAGACTTTAAGCCCTCAACACAACCTCACGTTTAGGACTAACGAATCCTGCCTCCAGCTGCAATAACACAGCCAAGCCGTAATCTGGCGTATTTAACAAACTCTGTTACCACTTGCACAATTCTACAAAATGCAGTTATCTTATGCTAAAAAATTATACCATGAACATATCTGTTATCGCAGTAGGCCCACCCCTCCCCCTTCGAGAACGCAACTATTACTCAGCTACACTAATGAGGCTGTTCAAGTGAGTTTTAACACGTCATTTGAAATATCACTGTATACACAAGTGAACACCTACCCACAGTTACAGACCAGAATCATTAAAACGGTGATCAGATCGTCTCAGCGTTACCAACATCGAGCAGTTGTACAAATATTCCCTGCATCAGCGGAAAAATGCCCATATCGAAGCACAAAAAGGGCCAAAAGAGTCTGACTGAAAAGTGTGGTACCAGCTGCCTCTGCATCTCTACATCTACATCCATACTCCGCAAGCCACCTGACGGTGTGTGGCGGAGGGTACCCTAAGTACCTCTATCGGTTCTCCGTTCTATTCCAGTCTCGTATCGTTCGTGGAAAGAAGGATTGTCGGTATGCTTCTGTGTGGGCTCTAATCTCTCTGATTTTATCCTCATGGTCTCTTCGCGAGATATACGTAGGAGGGAGCAATATACTGCTTGACTCTTCGGTGAAGGTATGTTCTCGAAACTTTAACAAAAGCCCGTACCGAGCTACTGAGCGTCTCTCCCGCAGAGTCTTCCACTGGAGTTTATCTATCATCTCGATACACCACAGCATCATCTGCAAAAAGCCTCAGTGAACTTCCGATGTCATCCAAAAGGTCATTTATGTATATTGTGAACGGTCCTATGACACTACCCTGCGGCACACCTGAAATCACTCTTACTTCGGAAGACTTCTCTCCATTGAGAATGACATGCTGCGTTCTGTTATCTAGTAACTCCTCAATCCAATCACACAATTGGTCTGTTAGTCCATATGCTCTTACTTTGTTCATTAAACGATTGTGGGGAACTGTATCGAACGCCTTGCCTCGTTCTATCTTCCTCAGCACCTTCAAAAATTTTACCAAAAATTTTGGCATGCTGACATTTTCGTGCTCTTCGTAACACGGAGCTCACCGCTCACTATCCTAAGCTCCCCTAACAGAAACTCACTTACACCTACAAGTCCATCGCTGTGCACAGAGGTGATGAAGGTCACGGTATAGCGATATGTACATACACAGATGGCGCTAGTATCGCCAACACTAGACATAAAACGGCAGTGCATGGGTAGAGCTGTAATTTGCACTCAGATAATTCATCTGAAAAGGTTTGCGACGTGATAATAGTCGCACGACGGGAATTAACAGACGTTGAATGCGAAAAGGTAGTTGAAGCTAGAGGCACGGGGCACACAGTTTCGGAAATCGTTTGGAAATTCAACATTCCGAGATCCGCAGTGTCAAGAGTGTGCCGAGTATGCCAAAAGCCGGCCGAAGTGGCCGTGCGGTTAAAGGCGCTGCAGTCTGGAACCGCAAGACCGCTACGGTCGCAGGTTCGAATCCTGCCTCGGGCATGGATGTTTGTGATGTCCTTAGGTTAGTTAGGTTTAACTAGTTCTAAGTTCTAGGGGACTAATGACCTCAGCAGTTGAGTCCCATAGTGCTCAGAGCCATTTGAACCATTTAGTATGCCAAATTTCGGGCATTACCTCTCACCACGGACAATGCAGTGGCCGACGGCCTTCCTTTATCGACCGAGAGCAGCGACGTTTGCGCAAAGCTGCCAATGCTGACAGATAAGCAACAATGCGTGAAATAATCGCAGTGCGGCGAAATTTGGCGTTAGGTGGGCTATGGTTGCAGAAACCGGCGCGAGCGCTTCTGCTAACTGCGCGACACCGCCTGCTGTACCTCTCCTGGGCACGAATCACATTTAACTTGAATAGTCGCCCATGAGCCGTGCTGCGGCTCGCGTTGGTGCCGTGTGTAGGTTTTTGCCGGACTGTATCGTTTAGTTGGCATGGTTGCGCTGTTTGTCTTCTTCTCGTGTTCGCTGGCGCTACTCGGTTTTGTAAGCGTTGCCTGTCCGCTAGTGGCAGCAGCGGCGCTTATCGATATGTAGTTCTGCTGCCCTACCTTTGGGGCGAGCTCGTGCTTCTTCCGAGTGGTGTGGGTGTGGAGTTCGGTTGGGGACGCAGGAGCAGCGAAGTCTGCGCAGAGCGACAACATTCCGGTACCGCTGGCGGAGTGTATGGACTGCCGGATCGAAGGGCAGTGGTCACGAAGGTGCACGACCTCGTCGAAACCGGATCCTGCATGTTTAAGTTGCGTGCACTGCTATTCGCGTAGAGAAATCTCCGCCATTGTGAAATCTCGCGATTCTCCAATGACTTGGGTTCGTGTTGCTGCTCGTAGTGTCACTGAGGCAAAAAGCAGCGAGTGGAGTGCTTGGGGAAGGCGGATCTGATTTGCCTTCCTGGGCTTCTAATTACTCTTTACTATTTTCAGCTTCTTACGTTGTTAAGTTCAACCACCGATATTTTTCTGTCTTGTGGGCGCTAACGCCCCAGTTACCTGCCCTGGGGGTCGGTGTATGTAACGGCAGTGTACATTTCGTCGCCTTGCCGCCGCTGTCCGGTGAGGCGTGTAAGTTTGACAGCTTCTTGGTTCTAGGTTGGGTGGCGTTCTTCTACCTTGGTGGCAGTCATTCCTACTTGTTCCGGGCGCTCTAAGCACAGTATTCTGCGGACGGAGCCCAGACCGCCGGTTCCGGCTTTGGCGTAATGTTACATCTTGCATTTCTTTTGTTGGATGTCAAGATTATCATTAGTCGCTCATTAGACTGCCACTAGTCCGAGTTACCATCTTGTGATCTGAATGTAACTCTTGCTTGCCTTTCATTTCGCTCGCGAAAGTGTTTTTATCGTGACCTACTCAGAGGTCGATTCCTGGAGCACCGTCTGTCACTGGCCCTGTGTTTTATTTTGTTATTGTATTATTAAGTTACCATAAGTTGTCTCACCTGTCTGGTGATCTGTTGTTTGTTGTTTAAAATTAATTTTTCCTATGCTATTCGCCGTTTGACAGTATATTTGTTAAATTTTTTTATAATCGCCATTTTGTGGTTACTTGCTTTAAAATTCTGATTGCGATCACATTGGCTTGTTTTCCAAAATTATTTGCTGTTTGTATTTTATGTATTTGTCAAATTTTAAATAATTACCATTTTTCGCGTTAAAGGCCTTTAGCCGCGATTGTGGTTACGTGCCTTACAAATCTGATTGCGACCTCATTGGCTTGTTTTAAAAAGTTATTTATTAAAATAAATGAGTGAAATTGCAAAGCAAGCCAATAGTAATTGATTCGGGCTCCGTCCACAATCGTAACCCAATCCTGCCTCCCTTAATTACCAGGTCTCAGTCCAACCACATCGGTTGGTCCCTAGACGATGGAAAACCGCGGCCTGGTCAAATGAGTACCGATTTCCGTTGGTGAAAGCTGATGGTAGGATTCGGATGTGGCGCATACCCCACGAAGCCACGGGCCCAAGGTGTCAACAAGGCATTGTACAAGCTGATGGTGCCTCCTTAAAGTGTGGACTGTGTTTACATGCAACGGACTGGGTCCTCCGGTTCAACAGAACCGACGATTATGTTCGTTTACTTGGAGACCATTTGCAGCCATTCATGGACATCATATTCCAACACAGCGGTGGAATTTTTATGGATGACAATGTGCCATGTCACTGGGCCGCCACTAATCAGGATTAGTTTGAAGAATATTCTGAACAATTCGAGCAAATGATCTGGCCACCCATTTCGCCTGAAATGAGTCCCATCGAACGATTAAGGTACATAATCGAGCGGTCAGTTCGTGCACAAAATTCTGCACCGGCAACACTTCAGCAATTATGAACGGCTACGAAGGCAACATGGCTCGATATTTTTGCATGAGACTTCCAACGACTTGTTGAGTCTGTGCCACATGGAGTTACTGCACTATGCCGGGCCAGAGGGGTTCCGACACGATATTGGGAGGTATTCCATGACATTTGTCGCCTCACTGTAACTCCGCAGAACGATCCACTCCCGGCTACCTATTTTCACTCACTCATTCAGCCCATCTCATAGCATTATCTCTTTGCGTCTCTTTAACTTCACTGTCCCCTGTCTCAGAGCCACAGTCTCCTTCGTCCAGTCCTAGTCATTCTGCCTCCTCTCACTGTCATTGTCTCCCTTTCGCTCCCTCTTCCTGCTGCTATGCCATTCATTCCTTCCCACTGCTGCTGTCTCTTCTCACTGTTACTATCTATGTCGTTGTAGTTGTCATTGTGATATAGTCTGTCCCTCATTAACACTGGCTCTCATCCACTTCCTCTTTCTTCGTTTCTTTATTCTTCTCCCGATGGTAGTGTTTCCTTCATTCTTTTCTTAGCGCTGTTCCGCCACTGTCAACTGTCTTCCACTGCCAATGTGTCTTTCTTTCTCTCAAAATGCCATTGTGTGCTTCACTCTTTCTATACCACAGTCTCCGTCCATTACCTCCCAGTATTTATTACTTTTCTGTCTCCTACCCACTGCCACTGCAATCTTCTCCCTCGAAGACGTGAATATGTTCGCATGCCAAAATATTTGGGAAAATATTTGAAGGTAGAATGAAACAGCTCGTACTCCAATTTTCAGTCAGGGTCTTTCGAAATATAAGCACATTAGCCTTTTTTGTCCTCTGGTAGCAGCAGTTTTCCACTGTGTCCCTTCTTTTCCCTGCTACCGGAGGGCATTTCACTTATATGAAAAGAACTTTATGAGTCAGTAAAATTTTAATACGAGTAGTTAACTTATGTGAAATTAAAGTAACGCCAAGACTAATTTTACACCTCAGACCAGATTTTACATGCACAAATGCGGTGTATGTAATCCATTAGTACAACACTGGATTCCCAGAACCTTCCTGAGATAACGGAGATACTTTACAGCATATTTTTCCGTTTTATAAACTACGCGTTCACCTCACACAGGATATTATGTGCGTGTTTTACGTGTACAAGTAGGATAACTTTCAACATCTGTATCTCGCAAACGAATAAAGATACCAAAGAAAATTTTACAATTATTCGAGAACGGGATCCTAGGAATATATCGTAAAAATTTCAGCCATTCACTGTGCATAGCTGTTAAGGAAATCCGCGGCTCGGTTTGGTACCCAAAAACCAAGTTTTACAGATTTTTCTCAGGAACCGCCCATGGTGTCTCTAAAGCTCCTCAAGCCGCACCACAGACCATATATGATGCAAGAAGAATCAATCGATTTGCTTCATTTGCCTAAGCTGGAGGAAGTGTGTAATATTCACACTTTGACGCTGTACTGTAGGACAGTTACAGTAAGACGATCCTTCTGTTGGGTTTACAAATGGTTCCTAGAAGTAGGGCTATCTAAATCCCTTGGACCTACCTTTCTATCACCAACAGAACCCGAGGTATAAGCCTTGCAAAAATCCAGTTTTCATGCGCGGCGTTTTGGAACGTATTCTGTAGAGCATGCGTAACGATAACCACCATAGTGATATTAGATAAAAACATCACTGCTCATCTGGGGGCTAGTGGTGAAACCACTCTCCAGACAGGCATATCACCCGGTAATCTTAAACATCAGACACAAAAATCTTTCGATAAACCGACAGAGTTCACAACCATTCGGCCCTTGGTGAAATATGCTAACCATATAAGATATCCAGACAGTGCAGTAATTCCAGGCCCAAGAGACCAGCGTTCTACAGGTCGTGAACATTCACGTTGTGTGCACCGAACCATTGTCCTCCAAAGGACGCAGCTGACATTTACATCTAGATCTCAATCGATACCGAGCGAGGTGCCACAGTGGTTAGCACACTGGACTCGCATTCGGAAGGATGACGGTTCAACCCGCGTCCGGCCATCCTGCTTTAGGTTTTTCGTGATTTCCCTAAATCGCTCCAGGCAAATGCCGGGATGATTCCTTTGAAGGGGTACGGCCGACTTCCTTCCCCGTCCTTCCCTAATCCGATGGGACCGATGAGCTCGCTGTTTGGTCTCCCCCCCCCCCCCCCCAAACAACCCAACCCAACCCTCTCAATCGATACTCCGCAGGCCACCTGACGATGCCTGGTGGAGGGTACTTTTGATACCAGTAACTGATCCCTCCCTTTCTTATTTCATTCACGAATGGCAATCGGGAAGAATGATTGTCGGTAACTCTTTGTATTACTTCTAGTTTCCCGATTTTTTTTACTGTGGTCATTCCGCGAGAGAAGGAAGTAACATGCCAGCCGACTCTGACGACCGCACTCCATGCTCGTCGCGCAAAGAAAGCACCGGTTTTCGGATCACGCTATCAGAGGCGACCTTTATCAGCGCCGCCGCACGGCCATACTCAACAGTATACTTCACTGGTGAGACGTGCACTTCGCTTTGGCGCAGCATTTAAATCGCCGCGAATGTATGATATCTCGTGACGGTACATCAGGCATAAAGATGACGCATGGCAATGTTTTTAAAAAAGTTTGCTTACGCTGATCCAGCTGTGAACACTGGTGTAGTCCTTACTTCAGTGAACGATAAAGCTGGTAAAATAGGATATTGCAGTCTCTGTGTTATTCTGAATTGCGATGCAAAGTTCCTTCGGACATGCACCACGTTCAAGCTTTATAGAGACTGGCCGACAAGTTACTGTCATGTTCAAACACAGACACTACAATATCGTATTTATCCGCCAACACCGGGCAAGCCACTTTCAGCTAAAATGTCTCGCCCTTACGGGAATATACATAATAGATGCACGAGTGCAGGTTGTAGACGCATGGTTGACCCCATACAGAAGTTTGGGTGTGGCCTTTAGTCGCGCACGGATAGCCAAATGGTAGGGTAATTCAGGAATCACCTCTCACCACTGACGACGCAGTGGCTGACGACCTTCACTTAACGACTGAGTGCAGCGGCGTTTGCGTAGATCTGACAGTGCTGACAGGTAACACTGCGTGAAATAACCGTAGAAATCAGTGTGGGACGTACGACGAACGCATCCGTTAGGACAGTGCGGCGAAATATGGCGTTAATGGGCAATGGCAACAGACGACAGAAGCGAGTGCGTTTGCCAATAGTACGATATCGCCTGCAGCGCCTCTCCTGGGCTCGTGGCTTTATTGGTTGGGCCCTAAACAAATGGAAAACCGTGGCTTCGTCAGATAAGTCTTGATTTCAGTTGGTAAGAGCCGATGTTAGGATATGATTGGGGCGCAGATCCCACGTAGTCTTGGACCCAGGTTGTGATCAAGGCACTGTGCAAGCTGGTGATGGTTCCACATTGGTATGCGCTGTGTTTCCATGGAATGCACTGAGTCCTCTGGTCCAACTGAGCCGATCATTAACTGGAAATGATGACTTTCGGCTACTTGTATACCATTGCAGTACGCAGCTCGTGGTCGTGCGGTAGCGTTCTCGCTTCCCGCGCCCGGGTTCCCTGGTTCGATTCCCGGCGGGGTCAGGGATTTTCTCTGCCTCGTGATGACTGGGTGTTGTGTGCTGTCCTTAGGTTAGTTAGGTTTAAGTAGTTCTAAGTTGTAGGGGACTGATGACCATAGATGTTAAGTCCCATAGTGCGCAGAGCCATTTTTTTTATACCATTTGCAGCCATTCGTGGACGTCATGTTCCCAAGCAACGATGGAATTAGAACGCGGCCATCCTGATCGCCTGACATGAATCCCATCGAACATTTATGGGACATAATCGAGAGGCCAATTTGTGCACAAACTTCTCCACTAGCAGTACTTTCGCAGTTACGGACGGCTGTAGAGGCAGCATAGCTCAGCATTTCTGCAGCGAACTTCCAAGGACTTGTGGAGTCCATGCCACGGTGAATTGCTGGACTATGCCGGGCAAAAGGAGGTCCGACACTATAGGGCTGGCCGATGTGGCCGAGCGGTTCTAGGCGCCTCAGTCCGGAACCGCGCTGCTGCTACGCTCGCAGGTTCGAATCCCGCCTCTGGCATGGATGTGTGTGATGTCCTTAGGTTAGTTAGGTTTAAGTAGTTCAAAATCTAGGGGACTGATGACCTCAGATGTTAAGTCCCATAGTGCTTAGAGCCATTTGAACCATTTGCGCTATATTAGGAGGGATTACATGACTTCTTTCGCCTCAGTGTATTTGTGATTATGCATAATATCCATAGCGATATAAAATAACAAGGAAGCCCCGCACAGTAGTACAGAGGACGCATTAAGAAGGGCGTGTTACCAAGAACTAATATAAAGGGTTGGCCACCAAGAGATACAATTGGGAGCAGCTAATCATCCATAGACCGTCACAAAACAAAATAGACTCGAGAGGAAAAGAAGTTTTATGGTATGTCATAAATTTTCTGTTTGTCAAGCTAAATACACTCCTGGAAATTGAAATAAGAACACCGTGAATTCATTGTCCCAGGAAGGGGAAACTTTATTGACACATTCCTGGGGTCAGATACATCACATGATCACACTGACAGAACCACAGGCACATAGACACAGGCAACAGAGCATGCACAATGTCGGCACTAGTACAGTGTATATCCACCTTTCGCAGCAATGCAGGCTGCTATTCTCCCATGGAGACGATCGTAGAGATGCTGGATGTAGTCCTGTGGAACGGCTTGCCATGCCATTTCCACCTGGCGCCTCAGTTGGACCAGCGTTCGTGCTGGACGTGCCGACCGCGTGAGACGACGCTTCATCCAGTCCCAAACATGCTCAATGGGGGACAGATCCGGAGATCTTGCTGGCCAGGGTAGTTGACTTACACCTTCTAGAGCACGTTGGGTGGCACGGGATACATGCGGACGTGCATTGTCCTGTTGGAACAGCAAGTTCCCTTGCCGGTCTAGGAATGGTAGAACGATGGGTTCGATGACGGTTTGGATGTACCGTGCACTATTCAGTGTCCCCTCGACGATCACCAGTGGTGTACGGCCAGTGTATGAGATCGCTCCCCACACCATGATGCCGGGTGTTGGCCCTGTGTGCCTCGGTCGTATGCAGTCCTGATTGTGGCGCTCACCTGCACGGCGCCAAACACTCATACGACCATCATTGGCACCAAGGCAGAAGCGACTCTCATCCCTGAAGACAACACGTCTCCATTCGTCCCTCCATTCACGCCTGTCGCGACACCACTGGAGGCGGGCTGCACGATGTTGGGGCGTGAGCGGAAGACGGCCTAACGGTGTGCGGGACCGTAGCCCGGCTTCATGGAGACGGTTGCGAATGGTCCTCGCCGATACCCCAGGAGCAACAGTGTCCCTAATTTGTTGGGAAGTGGCGGTGCGGTCCCCTACGGCACTGCGTAGGATCCTACGGTCTTGGCGTGCATCCGTGCGTCGCTGCGGTCCGGTCCCAGGTCGACGGGCACGTGCACCTTCCGCCGACCACTGGCGACAACATCGATGTACTGTGGAGACCTCACGCCCCACGTGTTGAGCAATTCGGCGGTACGTCCACCCGGCCTCCCGCATGCCCACTATACGCCCTCGCTCAAAGTCCGTCAACTGCACATACGGTTCACGTCCACGCTGTCGCGGCATGCTACCAGTGTTAAAGACTGCGATGGAGCTCCGTATGCCACGGCAAACTGGCTGAGTCCGCAGCTCGTGGTCTCGCGGTAGCGTTCTCGCTTCCCGAGCACGGGGTCCCGGGTTCGATTCCCGGCGGGGTCAGGGATTTTCTCTGCCTCGTGATGACTGGGTGTTGTGTGTTGTCCTTAGGTTAGTTAGGTTTAAGTAGTTCTAAGTTCTAGGGGACTGATGACCATAGCTGTTAAGTCCCATAGTGCTCAGAGCCATTTTTTTGAAACTGGCTGACACTGACGGCGGCGGTGCACAAATGCTGCGCAGCTAGCGCCATTCGACGGCCAACACCGCGGTTCCTGGTGTGTCCGCTGTGCCGTGCGTGTGATCATTGCTTGTACAGTCCTCTCGCAGTGTCCGGAGCAAGTATGGTGGGTCTGACACACCGGTGTCAATGTGTTCTTTTTTCCATTTCCAGGAGTGTATGTTTTTCTCTTCAGTGTGTTATTTATTGGGAGGTGAAATCAAAATGAGTTTGATTTAATAATCATAAGACTCCGTCTTCGGGGACCTAAGTAGGACGCTGTGAGTTTCCGAGAGGGCAGAAGTCGCTCAAGAAACCAGAAAAGATGAAAGTGCCCGTGGATTCCGCATTTGCTGAGATCAATGTCGTCTTCCTAACAAGTGGCCACCTTGATCACAGTTCGATCATAAATACCACCTGCACTGAAGAATTCTTAAGAGAGCGTCCATTATGCGTGGCTGAATAAGCAATGTTATCTTTCCGAAGTCTACTGTGTTTTATATCAGTTTTTTCCTGTCTAAAACGTTAAGAGAATGTTATACTAGACGCTTTTCGCATTCATTGCCAAAGCATCATCAGAGGCGCTTCTGTAAATATAGAATATGCAATACGTTCCTCCATTTCTCTATTTATAGACTGAAAACAGTTTTTGATTACGAGTGTGGACCTATAAATATCAGAATGCAGAAATGTATTGTGTGCGCTCCATTTACAGGACCACTACAGATGGTTCATTGTAGAAAGGACAGTCAAGTGAAAACGAGACAGATGGAAAAACGTACGTAAACTGTGTATTACTTCAAAAATAATCACCCTGAGACGAGACGGTCAATGTCTTCGTGAAAAAATGTTTGCTGTTTCCTACCGAACCGTCCGCAGCTCGTGGTCGTGCGGTAGCGTTCTCGCTTCCCGCGCCCGGGTTCCCGGGTTCGATTCCCGGCGAGGTCAGGGATTTTCTCTTCCTCGTGATGACTGGGTGTTGTGTGATGTCCTTAGGTTAGTTAGGTTTGGCTCTGAGCACTATGGGACTTAATATCTGTGGTCATCAGTCCCCTAGAACTTAGAACTACTTAAACCTAACTAACCTAAGGACATCACACACATCCATGCCCGAGGCAGGATTCGAACCTGCGACCGTAGCAGTCGCGCGGTTCCGGACTGAGCGCCTATGAGTTAGGTTTAAGTAGTTCTAACAGGGGAACCTCCCCATCGCACCCCCCTCAGATTTTGTTATAAGTTGGCACAGTGGATAGGCCTTGAAAAACTGAACACAGATCAATCGAGAAAACAGGAAGAAGTTGTGTGGAACTATGAAAAAAAAGCAAACTATACGAACTGAGTAGGCCATGCGCAAGATAGGCAACATTAAGGACAACGTAAGCTCAGGAGCGCCGTGGTCCCGTGGTTAGCGTGAGCAACTCCGAAACGAGAGGTTCTTGGTTCAAATCTTTCCTCGAATGAAAAGTTTACTATCTTTATTTTCGCAAAGTTATGATCCGTCCGTTCGTTCATTGACGTCTCTGTTCACTGTAACAAGTTTAGTGTATGTGTTTTGCATCGCAAAACCGTGCGATTAGTAGGCGAAAGGACGTGCCTCTCCAATGGGCATCGAAAACATTTGCTCGCAAGGTCATAGGTCAACCGATTTCTCCACAGGAAAACAAGTCTGATATATTCTATACGACACTGGTGACGGCATGTGCGTCACCTGACCGGAATATGTTGTCGACCCATCTAACTTGTACACTTGGCGAATGGGTAAAACGATTCTTCTACCTTGCCCGATTTAGGTTTGTGGACTCCCAAAAAAGTGATGAAAACATAAGAGTTTGTCACATAAACTGCAACAAATTAATGCAACAGTTTCACAGTCGCACAGTTTTCCCTGTGCTCTGTCAAGACATACGTTTTTAACGTTTTCAAATTTTTCCGTGTGTAGACCGTCAAATCCTGCATGTGTCCAAGCAAATGTGAACATGTCCTGGAATTTTGGAGAGCGAAGTTGATCATATTTGAGTGCATGAACTTTGATAATTGTCTGAAAATAAAAAATTAAAACTTCACACTTGAGGTAGTATTGAACCATGGACCTTTCGTTCCGTAGCTGCTCACGCTAACCACGGGACCACGACACTCCTTACTTCCTGGTTTCCTTAATGTTGCTTATGTTACGCACAGACTACTCATTTTGTATATTTTGCTTATTTTTTTCATAGTTCCACACAACTTCTTCCTGTTTTCTCGATTGATCTGTGTTCAGTTTTTCAAGGCCTATCCACTGTGCCAACTTATGACTAAATCTGATGGGGGTGCGATGGGGAGGTTCCCTTGTAAGTTCTAGGGGACTGATGACCATAGATGTTAAGTCCCATAGTGCTCAGAGCCATTTGAACCATCCTACCGAACCATGATCGTATCCAGACGTGCACCTCTTCTCCCGGGGCAAATCGGCGGCCACGAACGTCTTCCTTCAGGGCGCCAAAAATACAGAAATTGTACGGGAGAGATCTGGACTAGCCGGCCGACGTGGCCGTGCGGTTAAAGGCGCTGCAGTCTGGAACCGCAAGACCGCTACGGTCGCAGGTTCGAATCCTGCCTCGGGCATGGATGTTTGTGATGTCCTTAGGTTAGTTAGGTTTAACTAGTTCTAAGTTCTAGGGGACTAATGACCTCAGCAGTTGAGTCCCATAGTGCTCAGAGCCATTTGAACCATTTAGAGATCTGGACTGTACGGATGATGTCTAAGGGCTTCACAGTGATACTTCTGCAGCGCAGTCGAAACAACCTTGGCAACATGTTGGCAGTCATTATCCTGCAACAGAACGATTCCATCTGTCAACATTTATGGGCGTTTGGGCTTGTAGGCGCCCTTAAATTTTTGCAAATTGTCGACAGATCGGAGCACGCCATCAAGTCCAAATGACCAGGAATGCTGACGGACGGTATCATTCTGTTGCAGGATAACGTCTGTCTGCATGTTGCCAAGGTGATTTAATTCAACTATTTTGCATAAGTTTCGTTTGGAAGCCCTTACAAGGCCTCCATACAGTCGCGATCCCTTCACTGCAATTTCCATATTTTTGTAGCTCTGAAGAAAGACATCCGTCACTGTCGATTTGCTTCGGACGAAGAGGTTCACTTCTGGGCGCAATAATGATTCCGTAGGCAACCGCAAACATTCTTTCATGAAGGCATTGGCTTTCTTGTCTCATAGCGGGACAAACATTTCACGAATGATGGCGATTAATTTTGAAATTATAAAAAGTTCATTTGCTTTTTTCCATCCGCTTCGTTTTCAATTGAGTGCCGATTATAAATAAAATGAAACCCGTCTGGTGTTATCACTCTCTTATCTGCGTACGTTAAAGACATGAGAAAGTATATACTAAATGATATATAACAGCTACTACGGAAGATGGTCATCAAAACATACATACACAGAAGAGCAAAAGGAAATGGTACACGTACCTAGTTTCGTCTAGGGCCCGCGCGAACAAGCAGAAGTGGCCTAAAACGACTTGCCATGGGCTCGAGTAACGTCTGAAGTAGTGGTGGAGAGAATTGACACCATGATTCCTGCAGGGCAGTCCATAAATCCGTAAAAGTACGACGGGGTGGAGACCTCTTCTGAACAGCACGTTGCAAGGCGTCTCGGATATGCTCAAAAATGGGATCCCATATCACTACAACTGCACACGCCCCACACCATTACAGAGCCTCCACCAGGTTCAACGGTCGCCTTCTGACATTCAAGGTCCATAGATCCATAAGGTTGTCTCCATACCAGTACACGTTCATCCTCTCGATACAATTTGAAACGAGACTCGTCCGACCAGGCAACATGTTTTCAGTCATC
Organism: Schistocerca nitens; assembly: GCF_023898315.1. Classification (NCBI taxonomy): domain Eukaryota; kingdom Metazoa; phylum Arthropoda; class Insecta; order Orthoptera; family Acrididae; genus Schistocerca; species Schistocerca nitens. The sequence goes on from NC_064621.1 coordinate 335,018,460, forward strand.
AACAGTCCAATGTCGTTGTCGACAGGCTCAAGAGAGGCGTAAAGCTTTGTGTCCTGCAGCCATCAAGGGTACTCGAGTGGGCCTTCGGCTCAGAAAGCCCGTATCGATGATGTTTCTACATCTACATCCATACTCCTCAAGCCACCTGACGGTATGTGGCGGAGGGTACCCTGAGTACCTCTATCGGTTCTCCCTTCTATTCCAGTCTCGTATTGTTCGTGGAAAGAAGGATTGTCGGTATACTTCTGTGTGGGCTCTAATCTCTCTGATTCTATCCTCATGGTCTCTTCGCGAGATATACGTAGGAGGGAGCAATATACTGCTTGACTCTTCGGTGAAGGTATGTTCTCGAAACTTTAGCAAAAGCCCGTACCGAGCTACTGAGCGTCTCTCCTGCAGAGTCTTCCACTGGAGTTTATCTATCATCTCCGTAACGCTTTCGCGATTACTAAATGATCCTGTAACGAAGCGTGCTGCTCTCCGTTGGATCTTCTCTATCTCTTCTATCAACCCTATCTGGTACGGATCCCACACTGCTGAGCAGTATTCAAGCAGTGGGCGAACAAGCGTACTGTAACCTACTTCCTTTGTTTTCGGATTGCATTTCCTTAGGATTCTTCCAATGAATCTCAGCCTGGCATCTGCTTTACCGACGATCGACTTTATATGATCATTCCATTTTAAATCACTCCTAATGCGTACTCCCAGATAATTTATGGAATTAACTGCTTCCAGTTGCTGACCTGCTATTTTGTAGCTAAATGGTAGGGGATCTATCTTTCTATGTATTCGCAGCACGTTACACTTGTCTACATTGAGATTCAATTGCCATTCCCTGCACCATGCGTCAATTCGCTGCAGTTCCTCCTGCATTTCAGTAAAATTTTCCATTGTTACAACCTCTCGATACACCACAGCATCATATGCAAAAAGCCTCAGTGGACTTCCGATGTAATCCACAAGGTCATTTATGTATATTGTGAATAGCAACGGTCCTATGACACTCCCCTGCGGCACACCTGAAATCACTCTTACTTCGGAAGACTTCTCTCCATTGAGAATGACATGCTGCGTTCTGTTAACTAGGAACTCTTCAATCCAATCACACAATTGGTCTGATAGTCCATATGCTCCTACTTTGTTCATTAAACGACTGTGGGGAACTGTATCGAACGCCTTGCGGAAGTCAAGAAACACGGCATCTACCTGGGAACCCGTGTCTATGGCCCTCTGAGTCTCGTGGACGAATAGCGCGAGCTGGGTTTCACACGACCGTCTTTTTCGAAACCCATGCTGTTTCCTACAGAGTAGATTTCTAGTCTCCAGGAAATTCATTATACTTGAACATAATACGTGTTCCAAAATTCTGCAACTGATCGACGTTAGAGATATAGGTCTATAGTTCTGCACATCTGTTCGACGTCCCTACTTGAAAACGGGGATGACCTGTTCCCTTTTCCAATCCTTTGGAACGCTACGCTCTTCTAGAGAGCTACGGTTACACCGCTGCAAGAAGGGGGGCAAGTTCCTTCGCGTACTCTGTGTAAAATCGAACTGGTATGCCATGAGGTCCAGCGGCCTTTCCTCTTTTGAGCGATTTTAATTGTTTCTCTGTCCCTCTGTCGTCTATTTCGATATCTACCATTTTGTCATCTGTACGACAATCTAGAGAAGGAACTACAGTGCAGTCTTCACACTCAGACAGTGTTGATGGCTCAGCTCTGAAATCTGCACCGCGTGGGGCAGCCGTGCGGGGTAGCCGAGCGGTCTTAGGTGCCTTGACACGGTTCGTGCGCCCCCCCCCCCGCCGGCCGGAGTGGCCGTGCGGTTCTAGGCGCTACAGTCTGGAACCGAGTGACCGCTACGGTCGCAAGTTCGAATCCTGCCTCGGGCATGGATGTGTGTGATGTCCTTAGGTTAGTTAGGTTTAATTAATTCTAAGTTCTAGGCGACTGATGACCTCAGAAGTTATGTCGCATAGTGCTCAGAGCCATTTGAACCATTTGAGCCCCCCCTCCCATCCCCCTCCCGTCTGAGGTTCGAGTGCTTCCTCGGGCATGGGTGTGTGTATTGTTCTTAGCTTAAGTTAGTTTAAGTTAGATTAAGTAGTGTGTAAGTCTAGGGACCACTGACCTCCTCAGTTTGGTCCCATAGGAACATACCACAAATTTCCAAAAAAAGAAGTTTCTGAAATCTGCAGCAATTTGCGGAAGGGTTGCACTTCTGTCACGCTGAACGATTCTCTTCAGTCGTTTTGATTCCGTTCTTGCAGGATCATTTGCGGCATCAGCGATGTCGGAGATTTTATGTTTTGCCTGATTCCTGATATTCAAGGTACAATCGTGAAATGGTCCTACGGGAAAATCCCCACTTCATTGCTACCTCGGAGATGCTGTGTCCCATGGCTTGTGTGCCGACTATAACACCACGTTCAAACTCACCTAAATGTTGATAACCTGCCATTGAAGCAGCAGTAACCGATCTAACAACTGCGCCAGACACTTGTCGTACACAGGCGTTGCCAACCGCAGCGCCGTATTCTCCCTATTTACATATCTCTGTATTTGAATACGTATGCCTATACCAGTTTCTTTGGAGGTTTATTAATAAACAGTTCATTTACTTTTGTTTCATCTGCTTAATTTTGATTTGACTGCCCTTTATAAATAAATGCGAAACGCGTCCGGCGTTATCACTCTCTTAAACTGCAGTACGTTAAAGACAGGAGAAAGTAAATACTAACTGATATATAACAGCTACTGCGGAAGATGGTCATCAACACATACATATTATCGCCTTATAATTTGAACACTGGAACAAATAACATAACTTAGGGGAAATATATTGGATGCGATAAATAGTCAGATCATAACCCCTGCTCATATTGGGACATCAATGAATGAACAAAAAACATCATAATCTTTAGTTACGGGACTACGATTTGTTATTTGTATTTGGTGGAATCCCTTGACCATGGCCTTAACAGTCTCGTTTACGTATCACAGAGGCACCAAAAGTACTTGGAGGACTTTGTGGCCTCTGGCTTATACAATCCACGCTCCGCTCTAAGTTCAAAGTAGCGTGAAAGATCCTGGAACCTTAGCGGTGTGGTGGGACCACAAAATATAGGTCTTCCCGCCGGAGCCGCGGCCACGGCCAGGTACGACCGCTAGCTACAGCCACTGCGACGTACCTGCGCTGTTTTGTTCCCAACAATGGCCTGTAGTAACGAGCAGTGGGCACCTCGAACTGCCCCCATAGAAATGCGCGTAACAATGGCCGCTTTAGAACTGCCAGGGCACGCGAACAGTTACGAAAAACCGCTTTCATCTGCGCCTCTACCATTCGGATTAACTAGCAAAGACGCAAAGCTCTCCCTCTATAGGCTAAACTACTGCGTTTATTGTTATATGAACGATGAAAATGCAGTGTTATCAGTTTCACTGCGGAAAATGAATGTTATTACTTCCCTCTTCACTTATTCGTCCAAATAGCTATTGTTTGTCTGCTTTCCACTTTAATGGCAATCGATTCGAAACCACTTCGCTTCTTCAGGCACAACTGGGGGAATCGACATAAAGTACATTAACAAGTATATCACGTGATCATTAGGTACTTCATTCATCTGTCCTTTTTTTATCATATTTGTTGATTAACGTGCATCATGACGAAGTAGTACGAGCACAAACTCAAGGTGAAGACCAGTGAAATTCATGCAACCCGAAAGCTACATATACATAACATGGGTTATGTAGTGAAACTGTTTCCCTTTGGATATGAAACGTTGATGAAGACCATAATTTGTGTTGCTACGACCGCTTGCTGTCCGATCACCAACACAATTTATTCTTTTACATGACGTTATCTGACGGTATACCGTTAATGAGGTGAATATCTGTAGCTTTACCTCATCTGAGAGAGAATATGATAAAGAAATGAAAATTATTTTCTATGGCACTTTCAGATATTGTATTTTTCGCTTTCGCTTTTCTGTGTAGCCCAGACAACCAGCGACCGTGTCTACCAGACACCCGACATAACCGATCAGGTTTGGTTTCTGCGTTAGCAGTTATAGTTGAAACTAATTATTCCCAACATTAATAGACCATAAGACTATTTCCTTTCTAGTATGAACGTAAACTTTTCATCAAAAAATTGTTACTATGCCATTCCTGTCATTGTAACACAAAATAATTCATTCGGATTATTAGTAAGCCACAGATATGCTTCTGGTTTCTATCACTTTTCAAAGTTAAACAAGTTTTTCGTGTGCCTCTAACCAGTTGGTTAAAATTTCGTAACCAACATACTGAAATAATCTTCTTATTGGATATATAAGATAGTATAAAATTAATATTAGTTATGTTTTATTAAAACACGTTTACATGATTTCTTTTCACCAACGATACGCATCATTGAGTCATGTAAGTGAATTTGATTCGAGAATGTTTATGAAGAGACATACATAGCATTGAATATTGATTCGTTTTTTCATTATAGTATCATAATCACCGCAGAAGATGTGTTATACCTTCAGATTTCTTGGCAAATTAACCAAATTTGTAGCCTGATAGCTATGTGCACGTCAGACTACAGATTCAAGTTTGTGGGGTACAGTTCCCAGTCGGTAGTAAAATTGGTTTCTGGCGCTTGGCGCTACTTTCACCTCATGCAGTAAACTGTACATGTGAAACATGCCACGCAACGCTACGGTTCGAAATCGACATTCAACTGTAGATCACCCTGCAACCGACTGATCGGCCAGTTCAAACGTTGCAGGATACCAAAGGACGACTGTGGAGTTGAAACCATGCTTCCGGTTCTGTACAACTTTCCATACCTAAAGTGACAAGTGAAGCAATCTTTTTGAGTAATGTTACTGTTATTACGGTCAAGGTAAGGACGCTTAATATCGTCTAATTATACCATTATTAATGATCTTGACGTTATAAAAGTACGGGGCAATCTAGAATAATATAGAATACAGCTTTATTTTGACGACCTAATTCGGCAATAAATTGACATAATCGGATATGCAAAGAGCATAGATCGAAATTACAAGCATAATGAGACAGATGTAATAGGGCATGGTACATATTTATATAACATGGATATATGCAACATATCTTATGCAAATACATCTGAATGCATTTCTATCATATATACAATAAACATGTCACATCATAAAAAGTTATTGTAGGAACATGAAGAAAGTGATATATCGGCATGTCATGTCGAGAATAAGGTTTACTAAAATGTCATGCCTGTTTCACCGACTACACAGGCTCATGCTTGTAGAAAAGATAAATGAAGGATGATAGCATAAGTTAACTACCACCAGGTGTCACTGCAGTAGTGAACAGACAGAAATACATCGTAACGTATAAAGCGTAAGAGAGAAGTTACATTCAAGAAATATGCTAACCGATGCAAAATAGACATTTTTATATGTACGTAGATAAAGCAAGTAATTCAAGTCAAGCCGCGCGGAGTGGCCTCACAGTTTGAGGCGTCACGTCGCGGATTGCGCGGCCCCTCCCGCCGGAGGTTCGAGTCCTCCCTCGGGTATGGGCGTGTGTGTTGTTCTTAGCAGAGGTTAGTTTAAGTTAATTTAAGTAGTGTGTAAATCTAAGGACCGGTGACCTAAGCAGTTTGGTCCCTTAGGAATTCACACACATTTGAACATTTTTGAATTCAAATCAGATTGTAATGGAATATCAAAATTCCTTTTATCAAAAATTAAATTTTCTAAAAAGTTCTTATAATTGAAAATGTTATAAAAATATGAAAATGGTGTTATATATCAGTTATACTAACTTAATCCGTATGTGAAGTATAATAGTACTGTACTAACAGCAGTTACTTTGATACTCTTTAATTAGGCAATCAGTTTCGACGTTCCAGTCACGTCATCTTCCGGCCTATGCAATGAAGTTACAAGACAGCAGATAAACACATAAAAGGATGTCACATACATATATACAGGGTGAGTCACCTAACATTACCGCTGGATATATTTCGCAAACCACATCAAATACTGACGAATCGTTCCACAGACCGAACGTGAGGAGAGGGGCTAGTGTAATTGGTTAATACAAACCATAAAAAAATGCACGGAAGTATGTTTTTTAACACAAACCTACGTTTTTTTAAATGGAACCCCGTTAGTTTTGTTAGCACATCTGAACATATAAACAAATACGTAATCAGTGCCGTTTGTTGCATTGTAAAATGTTAACTACATCCGGAGATATTGTAACCTAAAGTTGACGCTAGAGTACCACTCCTCCGCTCTTTGATCGTGTGTATCGGAGAGCACCGAACTACGCAGGGATCCAAAGGGAACGGTGATGGACCTTAGGTACAGAAGAGACTGGAACAGCACATTACGTCCACATGCTAACACCTTTTTATTGGTCTTTTTCACTGACGCACATGTACATTACCATGAGGGGTGAGGTACACGTACACACGTGGTTTCCGTTTTCAATTACGGAGTGGAATAGAGTGTGTCCCGACATGTCAGGCCAATAGATGTTCAATGTGGTGGCCATCATTTGCTGCACACAATTGCAATCTCTGGCGTAATGAATGTCGTATACGCCGCAGTACATCTGGTGTAATGTCGCCGCAGGCTGCCACAATATGTTGTTTCATATCCTCTGGGGTTGTAGGCACATCACGGAACACATTCTCCTTTAACGTACCCCACAGAAAGAAGTCCAGAGGTGTAAGATCAGGAGAACGGGCTGGCCAATTTATGCGTCCTCCACGTCCTATGAAACGCCCGTCGAACATCCTGTCAAGGGCCAGCCTAGTGTTAATTGCCAAATGTACAGGTGCACCATCATGCTGATACCACATACGTCGACGCGTTTCCAGTGGGACATTTTCGAGCAACGTTGGCAGATCATTCTGTAGAAACGCGATGTATGTTGCAGCTGTTTGGGCCCCTGCAATGAAGTGAGGACCAATGAGGTGGTCGCCAATGATTCCGCACCATACATTTACAGTCCACGGTCACTGTCGCTCTACCTGTCTGAGCCAGCGAGGATTGTCCACGGACCAGTAATGCATGGTTCAAATGGCTCTGAGCACTATGGGACTTAACATCTATGGTCATTAGTCCCCTAGAACTTAGAACTACTTAAACCTAACTAACCTAAGGACATCACACAACACCCAGTCATCACGAGGCAGAGAAAATCCCTGACCCCGCCGGGAATCGAACCCGGGAACCCGGGCGTGGGAAGCGAGAACGCTACCGCACGACCACGAGCTGCGGACCCAGTAATGCATGTTCCGTAGATTCACTGCCCCGTGGTTTGTGAAACCCGCTTCATCGGTAAACAGGTAGAACTGCAACGCATTCTCTGTTAATGCCCATTATCAGAATTGCACTCGATGATTAAAGTCATCACCATGTAATTGCTGATGTAGCGACACATGAAACGGGTGAAAGCGGTGACGATGCAGTATGCGCATGACACTACTTTGACTCAGTCCACCGGCTCTCGCAATGTCCCGTGTACTCATGTGTGGGTTCATGGCAACAGCAGCTAACACACCAACTGCACCCGCTTCTCCTGTGACGGGCCTGTTACGGACCCGTTTGCGTGCTACGACCATACCTGTTGCATACAGTTGGCGGTAGATGTTTTGCAATGTGCGGCACGTTGGATGCTCTCTGTCCGGGTACCGCTCTGCATACACCCTGCAGGCTTCAGCTGCACTTCGTCGACACTCGCCTTAGATGAGTATCATCTCCGCTTTTTCAGAGTTCGAATACACCATGGTCACAGTTCCTACAACACTACACTATCACAGACATCTGGTAACACGGCCTACTACAGTTGGTCTGCGTGCGGAGACGAATGCAGAATAACAATAGCAGCAAGCGCTACATGCGGACGCTGCGACAGCTAGACCAAACCACAACAGTGCACTACAGCCACACTCGTAAACACGGTCGTCATCGTAAACATGTCCCTGCAGATGCTGCTCGCCAACAGTGGCCCGTGTTTGTTACAACACGCAACTGAACGTCGGAGGTTTCAAGCGTCAACTTTAGGTTACAATATCTCCGAATGTAATTAACATTTTACAATGCAACGAACGGCACTGATTACGTATTTGTTTGTATGTTCAGATGTGCTAACAAAACTAACGTGGTTCCATTTAAAAAAAACGTAGGTTTGTGTTAAAAAACATACTTCCGTGCATTTTTGTATGGTTTCTATTAAACAATTACACTAGCCCCTCTCCTCACGTTCGGCCTGTGGAATAGGTTCGTCAGTATTTGATGTGGGTTACGAAATATATCCAGCGGTAACGTTAGGTGACTCACCCTGTACATACACTCACCAAAAAAAGTTTTGCATCACCCCGGTTCAGAGAGCTCCGGAAACTGTACAGAAAAATGGAATAGAGATCAACATAAACATCATTTTAGCCCTTTTTATTGCTCATGAAAACCACACATTGCATGTTGTCCTACCATACGGCGAGACCTTCAGAGGTGGTGGTCCAGATTGCTGCACAACCTCTGATACCCAGTAGCACGTCCTCTTGCACTGACGCATGCCTGTATTCGTCGTCGCATCCTATCCACAGGTTCATCAAGGCACTGTTGGTCCAGATTGTCCCACTCCTCAACGGCGATTGGGCGTACATCCCTCAAAGTGGTTGGTAGGTCATCTCGTCCATAAACAGCCCTTTTCAATCTATGCCAGGCATGTTCGATAGGGTTCATGTCTGGAGAACATGCTAGCCACTATAGTCGGGCGAAGTCGTTATCCTGAATGCGGTCATTCACAAGATGTGCATGATGGGAGCGCCAACTGTCGTCCACGTAGACGAATGCCTCGCCAATAAGCTGCCAATACGGTTGAACTATAGGTCGGAGGATGACATTCACGTATCATACATGTATCCTACATGACCACCAGCGGCGTACGTCGGCCCCACATACTGCCACCCCAAAACAGCAGTGTGTCTGAGGCGCTCAACCTGACCTGGGTGCCTTCAAACAGGTCTCCAATGATTGTCTGCTTGAAGGCATATACGACACTCATCGGTGAAGAGGACGAGATGCGACTCTCGAGCTGTCCATTCTGCATGTTGGGCTCATCTGTACCACGCTGCATGGTGTCGTGATTTCAAAGATGGACCTCGCTATGGACTTCCGAAATGAATTTCCGCATCACGCAGCCTATTGCGCACAGTTTGAGTCGTAACACGACGTCCTGTGGTTGCACGAAAATCATTATTCAACGTGGTGGCGTTGCTATCAGGTTTCCTCTGAGCCATAACCCGTAGGTGGCGATCATCCACTGCAGTAGTAGCCCCTGGGCGGCCTGAGCGAGTTATTTCATCGACAGTTCCTGTCTCTCTGTATCTCCTCCGTGTCCGAACAACATCGCCTTGGTTCATTCCGAGACGCTTCTCTTGTTGAAAGCACTTCCTGGCACAAAGTAACAATGCGGTCGCGATCGAACCGCGGTATTAACCGTCTAGGGATGGTTGAACTACAGACAACACGAGCCGTGTACTTCCTTCCTGGTGGAATGACTGGAACTGATCGGCTGTCGGACCCCCTCCGTCTAATAGGCGCTGCTCATGCATGGTTGTTTACGGCTTTGGGCGGTTTTAGTGACATCTCTGAACAGTCAAAGGGACTGTGTCCATGATACAATACCCACAGTCAACGTCTATCTTCAGGAGTTCTGGGAACCAGGGTGACGCAAAATTTTTTTTGATGTGTGTGGTATTACATAAACGAAACGAATGATACATATCATTGTATATAAGTAAAATAAGCCAGTGGTGAAGTAAAATATTCAGGTTATAACGAAAGATATACTAGGAGTGTACAACACCCATATACTAGGAGTGTACAACACCCAGCACGTCAGTCACCTAACAGAAGTAACAGTAAAACAGTGGTGTCAGTGTAATACAAACATCTGTGCTGTACGTAATATTTGACACGCTTATCTTTTACTTGTAGTTGGCTCACATTTTACACTCTCTTGCCCTATTTCTATTCTCATGGTTTATGGCACTAATACCTATTTGACTGAATTATTCATATTACATAGTACTAACAGCGTTGCTATACGATCTTTATCGGTTATTAGCCATGATGGTTATTTTTCCAATACGGTTATTAGTTTGTCTCTTTATTTCTAGGAGGTTTACAATTTCACCTCAGATATCGGACGATATTCTTCATGTTTATTCTGCGTATATATATACAAAAAAATGATCCTTGTCGCTTATACCTTCATATATTTGTGGAAAATGACTGTATAGCATTAATGTCTGCATGACACTGAAACTACTGTTTCTTTGTTATTTCTACTATGTGGCTGATGTGCTTATTTTTAGAATGCTTGGGTGTTCCACATTCATAGTATTTATTTCATTGTAATCTAAATACTTTACTTCACTACTCAATTCTTTTACTTATATAGGACCTACATTAGTATGTATCATTTGTTTCGTTTATGTAATACTATGTGTGACACCCTGTTATGTGTTTATCTGGCGTCTTGCAACTTTATTCTATAGGCCTGAAGATGACGTGACTGGAACGTCGAAACTGGTTGCCTAACAAAACAATATTGAAATAACGGCTGTTGGTACAGTATTATTACATTTCATCGACCAGCCGCTGTCCCCAGTTCCTGAATCCAAAAATGGTTCAAATGGCTCTGAGCACTATGGGACTTAACATCTGTGGTCATCAGTCCCCTAGAACTTAGAACTACTTAAACCTAACTAACCTAAGGACATCACACACATCCAAGCTCGAGGCAGGATTCGAACCTGCGACCGTAGCAGTCGCGCGTTTCCACACTGAAGCGCCTAGAACCGTTAGGCCACACCGGCCGGCACTCCTGAACCCAAGATGGAGCCACATTTACTAATTCATATCCAGTCAAGCCAATTATATGGCACTTAAAAGCAGAAAATATTTCGCCAAAATACACTTAAAAGAAGTCACTTGAGGTTTAGCTGACGGAAAACAAAAACAATTAAGAAAATACTTACCATAATATATGTAAGCAACAAAGGGAAGACATAACTGTTGCACTGTTAAACTATACTATACAAATCACAGTATTATATATCGACAGTACAGTACAAAGTCTGGTTGCTACGTAACATGATGCTCAACGTCTAGGTCTGGTTTAATAGAAGGTACAGCTACCAAAAGGGCATGATCAGCTGTTGCACTCTTAAATTACCATATACTAGTAACAGTATTATTTCTGATGGTGAAACTGTTGCCATTTGTGCCTCTGCAGAGATTGACAGCAGGCCGCGGTGGTCTCGCGGTTCTAGGCGCGCAGTCCGGAACCGTGCGATTGCTACGGTCGCAGGTTCGAATCCTGCCTCGGGCATGGATGTTTGTGATGTCCTTAGGTTAGTTAGGTTTAAGTAGTTCTAAGTTCTAGGGGACTAATGACCACAGCAGTTGAGTCCCATAGTGGTCAGAGCCATTTTTTAGAGATTGATAATAGCGATGCTGGTTTAAGTGACAAATCTGGAGCTCAGGCTGTAAACATCAGGACACCTACTCCGGCAACACGTTGCTGGTCCAAATAATTATTTATTTGCAAATCTGACAAAAAAAAAATGACGGAACTAATAGTAGCGTAACGCCTGCGTGATAGTGCTACGCATAAACGATGTTCGAATCTGGCTCAAAAGAAATTTAGTAATAAGATCAGTGTATAAAACTCACTACGTTTCTTTCCGTATCGGCTCAATATTTGTGAGAAGATAATGTAAATCTTTTTGTGTGTAGACCGTGTGATCCAAAATATCTGGATACCAGTTAGTGGACATTAATGTGGAGTTTGTCCATCCTTCGCGTTTATCACGGCTTGAAATCTACTGGAAAGACTCTCAACGAAGTGTCTGAATGTGTAGGAATGGCAGCCTATTCTTCCTCAAGGGCTGGAACCAGCGAAAGTGACGCTGCTGGATTGAGATCGGGACTCGGGGCAGGCCAGTCCATTTCAGAAACGTTCTTATCTAGAAATCATTGTCTCATATATGCTACTTTATGACGGGATGAATTGTCATGCTCATGCAGTCATCGTCTCCGAACACTGTCTCTACTATACGCAGTATGCAATACTGTTAAATGTGTTGATATCCTTCCGCATATCTCATTTTGTTAAGCGCAATTAGCGCACTGCACCATAACCTCGAAGAACACCGCGATACTGCAACGCCACCCCCTCCTTACCTCACTGTCGATAAGAAGGTTATTTAGTCGAAAACTGACATTCTGTGGCTGTGAAAAAAATATAGGTTGACTCTTAAGAGAAGATAACAGCAACCAACCACTGTTTATAAGGCTCTTTATTTCTTTAAATAGCGCCTTTACCGGTTTCGAATCGACATTTTCATCTTCAGACGGCTTGTTCACATAAAGATAAATTTTACATTAGCTTTCACTTTTTGTATTCCCAAACGATGAAATTTCCTTGGGGTGGTAGTGCCCTACAACCAAGATGTGAGACAATGTGTGTTTTGCGTGGCGCTATCACGGCACAGGACTACACTGATGTTTTAAGCACCCTTTTTGCTTTCCACTGTTGAAGAGCAATTCCGGGAAGGCGATTGGATCTTTCAACATGATCGAGCACCTCACAACGATTTTAAACGATTTAAACAAATTATTAAAGTGAAGATGTCTTGGTTACTTACGTTGAAAAATCCGCGTCGTTACGTTCCAGTTTGACTGCTTGTGTTCATGCAGCAGCGAAGACTGTATAAAGCACTTTCTTGATATATTTGTATACACATAATCTGAAGTACCACTCACACACCAAGAAATTTCACCACATGGAAGTACGTATACAACGATGGGGATATGAAAACCATAAAAATGCCAAAGACTGTCACTCACAGAGATATTTCGACAGCTACATAGATGTTACAATAGGAATTTACAGACTACTAAAGTTCCATTAAATTCTATTTGTTTAAAAGAGAACTGACTAAGATAAACAAATAAAACAGCTAGTTTGTTATAAAGGATAACTGCAGTGGTATTATGTAAAGATTATGAAATACATTGGAACCAAAGTAAATGATTAGGGATTGATGTACATAAATAAAAATTACAACTGTGGACATTTTATATAAGTATTATGATATACATTCGAAGCAATGTAAGTGATATGGGATAGATGTAGATAAACAAATGTTACAACTCGGACATTACATCTCGTTGAAGATACTGTATGACAAAGCAAGCTTTATCGTTTATTCACTATTTAATGTTGGATTACTGTCTGCATGTTGTTACTGTTAAATGGAGTAGTGTTTTCATTTTAAATTGGACAGCAGGTGAATGAAATTTTGAAGAAAGGCTTCATTGGATAAATGGTTCTGTTCATTGAGGAGATTTTGTGGTGATTTGGTTTTATGTACATATATTTCAATCTCTTCAGCAAATTCGTAAAGCTACCTTTCTCAGCATGATGCAAATGCATCAGTGAAAGCTAATGTAAAATATATCTTATCGTGAACGAGCCATCTGAAGATCGGTTGGAGACTCGTAACAGGGATATTTAAATAAATAAATAAATAGCGTCATAAAAATTGTCTGGTTGCCGCTACGTTCCCTGGAAAATTCAACCTATAACTTCAGGAGGGTTGAAATATCCGTTATAGATCTGCTACTCATGCGACATGCCAGTGGCTAATACACGAAGTCGCTGAACTCTGCTGGCCGACCCATGCTGCTGTTACTGGTTCTCTGCTGACAACGCAATATTCTCCGCCTGCTTTTAGGAGGGTTGGAACTTTAATAGTGGCAACTATCTATTTATAGCACGTACTAAATACATACGTGTTTCAAAGCTTTACTGACCTTCGAAGTAGTCACCAGCACTGTGTATAACCCGTTGCCAGCGACGTGGAAGTCGTAGGACACTCTTAGCATTGGCAGTTGTGTTGACAGTTCGAGCGGTACGGCCTATTGGCTGACGAATTTGTACCAGTTCTTAAGCGAATGCCGTGAAGTGTTCCCTTCAGTTTAGAAATCGAGATGAACTCATGAGGGCTTAAGCCAGGGGAGTGCAGTGGCTGGTATAGGACTTAGCAGCCCCATCAGTCAAACAAATCAGTAACAGCTTGCACTTATAAATATAAATTGTCTTTTTCGTATCTGAACTTCTCACACACAGAAGAAAGAAAACAGTACATATTTTACAAACTCCAAAGTTTGTCCGTTATGTTAATTATGACCGCGCTATTGCAGATTCACCTGATATATATATTTCGGACTTCGTATTTGAGATCAGCACCCGAATATGTCGATGGTTCGTGCTGGACGACTATCTTTTCAATTTACGGATCCTTTCTTTGCCAAGCCAAGACACTCAACAACCTTACAAATAACTAGTGACACAAAATAAAACATACCTGGATTAGTAATAATTATATTCTGAGATAGAAACATAGGTTAAAAACACACTTACATCATGTGATTACGAGTGCCTGTGATTGCAACTCGTGAATAAAATAATAAAATAATACAATGTTAATGGCGGTGTGCCACACGCGTCCGATCTGTACAGGACCTATCAAACAAAAAGTAACCTATACTTTCGTCATCTGACGATTGTAATTCTTCCTCTGTTTTCCAGCGGCTGCAGGCAATGCTTGCACAACCGTGGATTTCATCTGTGATTTTTTAATATATTTTTATTTTTCAACTTATAACTACGACTTTTTCCTAAATAACCGCTCAGCGTGCAAATGTGGCTTTAAATACTGTACGTGCTTGAGCATTGTCCTGAAAAATGACGGTCAGGTCCTGCAGAAAGTGTCATCAGTTTTGTCTCTAAGCTGGTCGTAGGTTGTGTTCCAAAAATGAACAGCATATAGAGACAGAAGCGATTCGCTTCAGAACTACTACAAATTCGTCGGGCAATAGACCGCGCCGCTCGAACTGTCAACACAACTGGCACTGCTAAGAGTATCCTACGACTTCCACATCGCTGGCAACGGGTTATACACAGTGTAGGTGATTACTTTGAAGGTCAGTAAAACTTTGAAACACATATCTATTTTGTACGAGCTGTAAATAAATAGTTGCCACTATTAAATCCAATCCTCGTACATTGCCGGATCCGCATACAGTGTACAATTCCGCATTACACAGCGGTGGTCGGATACTTTTAATCACGTAGCGTTTAACCGGTGTCATCCCAATTTTTTTCCAAATTTCCGGATTACTCTGATTTTCGGTTATCCGAATGACCTACAATTAGGGTTGCCAGACTGTCCGCTATTAACGAATTCTTGCGCTTTTTCGACCAAATGTTTTCTTCCGTTTATTTTTACCCGTAGTCAGACGTTCTCAGTGCTTGTGTTTAAGTCTATTACGAATTCTATTTTGTGGAATAAATGTAAACTTGACACGTTCGTCGCCCAGCGCAGTTCAGTTAAGTTTCACGCGGGGCCCAAATCTGACTGTCGGAGAGCCGGAACTCAAACAGAGCGATAAGGGGAAAAGGCAACGCTGCAACTGCAGTAGGTCCTTGCGTTCTACATCTACATCTACATGGATACTCTGCAAATCACATTTACGTGCCTGGCAGAGGGTTCATCGAACCACCTTCACTATTCTCTGTTATCCCAATCTCGTATAACGAGCGGAAAGAACGAATACCTATATCTTTCCATACGAGATCTGATTTCCCTTATTTTATCGTGGTCATCGTTTCTCCCAATGTAGGTCGGTGTCAACAAAATATTTTCGCATTCGGAGGAGAGAGTTGGTGATTGGAATTTCGTGAGAAGATTCCGTCGCAACGAAAAACACCTTTCTTTTAAAGATGTCCAGCCTACATTCTGTACCATTTTAGTGACACTCTCTCCCATATTTCGCGATGATACAAAACGTGCTGTCTTTCTTTGAACTTTTTCGATGCACTCCGTCAGTCCTATCTCGTAAGGATCCCACACCGCGCAGCAGTATTCTAAAAGAGGACGGACAAGTGTACTGTAGGCAGCCTCCTTAGTAGATCTGTTACATTTTCTAAGTGTCCTGCCAATAAAACGCAGTCTTTGGTTAGCCTTCTCCCACAACTTTTTCTGTGTGCTCCTTCCAATTTAAGTTGTTCTTAATTATAACTCCTAGGTGTTTAGTTTAATTTACGGCCTTTAGATTAGATTGATTTACCGTGTAACCGAAGTTTAACGAGTTCCATTTAGCACTCATGTGGATGACCTCACACTTTTCGTTATTTAGGGTCGCGTTGCCGGTGTTCTAACGCCACAGAGTCTTCGATTCATTACAAAGAATACAGTGCTTAGTGTCGGTGGTACTGTATGATGTAACAAAAAATTTATGACCCCGTTTTGTAATGTCATTCCCACTAAAGAGATGTGAAATGATAGTATGTGAACATGAAAACAGTATTTTGGTGCGATGTTACGATGTTATCAACAAAACATGCATCCAGTATGACATCAAGCTCGGATTCTACGCATCGCGGTCGCTTTCGCAAACAAACCTCTGGCGATGCTGGCGTATAACAATGGAAAAACTGGCATCGATGGAAGTTCAAATTGTTCAAATGGCTCTGAGCACTATGGGACTTAACTTCAGAGGTCATCAGTCCCCTAGAACTTAGAACTACTTAAACCTAACTAACCGAAGGACATCACACACATCCATGCCCGAGGCAGGATTCGAACCTGCGACCGTAGCGATCGCGCGGTTCCAGACTGAAGCGCCTAGAACCGCTCGGCCACTCTGGCCGGCTCGATGGAAGTGACCAAATGGCGGCATATGCCACAACGATACGGAAGGGTATCAAGTCGTATCGGAAATCAGCACTACGTGTGCTTTTAGGAATAAGTATAGTGAATACTGACGTCGTGTACCAGAGGACCACAAATACAAAAACTGATGTCAGAAAATTTCGGGAACGTCTCCGTACTTAAAGGTTGTCCGAGGAAAACGCTATGCCCCAAAAAAATTGAAATAAAACAAGGAATGTGTCCCGCCTTTTAAGGATTCGTTAGAATCAGCAGGGCAAGCCTATACGAAGAATGTGCGTCCTGCTGTGTTACCAGCAGAATAGGCAAATTGCCGAACGCCAAGAAGCGAAGAAAAATGTAGAAACAAAACTACGATCTATTCTTCCAGTTGTCCAACATGGTAGGCTTGTTTCAACAAACATCATGCGAAATAGTATAATGTAATAGGTTATGCTAAATATAAATGAATAAAACATTGTATTGTATTGTGTGGATGTTGTTTGTATGTTTATGTTGTGTATCCTACAGTTGTATTTCAGTGCTTATTCCATTAAATATCTTGGAAAATTACAACTGCAGACTCTGTTAACTTGAACAAGAAGAACGTCACCCACTGAAATTTACCCGTCACCCAGATATGGTTTCACGCGGCGACGAACGAGCTAAAACTTATCTAACTGACAAATAACGTTATTTTAGTTCCTTGGGTTGAGTTGAATTTCACGAATGTTGGCAACGCCTGAGCTTCCAAATTGTAGCTAAAACCGCCGGCCGCGGTGGTCTCGCGGTTCTAGGCGCGCAGTCTGGAACCGTGCGACTGCTACGATCGCAGGTTCGAATCCTGCCTCGGGCATGGATGTGTGTGATGTCCTTAGGTTAGTTAGGTTTAAGTAGTTCTAAGTTCTAGGGGACTGATGACCACAGCAGTTGAGCCCCATAGTGCTCAGAGCCATTTGAACCATTTTTTGTAGCTAAAACCATCGATACTAATTTACATTTCTTTCTCAAGCGAAGGTGGTTCGGTGTGTGTTCTTAATCAGTTAGTCTTCACTGGAAAATTAGTTTCACGTTTAAAATGCTGAGGGCGAAGAAGATCTACGAAAGACACTTCCTTCAAAAATTTTTAAACTCAAGAGAAACATCACCAAATATATCCCAAGGAATGAGGAAGATATATTTTCGTGGATTAAGCCAAGACCAGACGAGAATCGAACATTTTGTACTTTGTGTGGGAAGCATTTTAGTTTTTCACACAGAAGGTAGACTGCCCAGAGGCAATATACAAGAAAAAGCTCATTAACGAAAAGTGTAATTCTGGAAGTTCAAAAAGTTATCGGTCTTTTTTGTAAAATTTAACAGTTAGGAAGAGTATGATGAAACATCGCGCATGAACTTGGTTTAGGGTATCTTGCAGTGAAACATATCTAGCTGTTCAAATATAGATTGCGGAAACAAACTTATATCCCATTTTTAATGATTCTGAAATTGCTACCAAACTTTTTTCTTTGGCAACAAACACATCAAACAAAAGCAATCGAAAAATGTTCCCACTTTGCAGCTGGTACGTCGACCCTTTAAAGGGAATACAGAATAAACTTCTCGATTTTGTTGAAAGTGCTGAGGAAACATCAATGGCAGTTACTGATATGGTACTACAGAACTTAGAAAAAAAAACCACACAATTTGGACGTGAATTATGTGTCTTCTTACTGTGCAGACAGTGCCCATGTGAAATTTGGAACACTACATTCCGTATATCAGAAGCCAAGAAAGAAAACCCTAACTTACTAAAAGGTATTTGTTCTAATCGTATCATACGTTACACAATGAAATTTGCTATTGACAGATTAGATACTGATATCGAAAATATAGCCTTAAAGATGTATAATCACTTTTCTCTATTAAAAATGTGGAAGCGGTATGTAATTTTTATGTGATATAATATACACGTATGTTTTAGTTTTGAAAATCTATATCTAAAAATGTACGTGTGTGTACGTACTGATCGACTTTTCTTCATGACATCGCGCATGTGGTTGTGGTGGTAGTTAAGCCTTGGACTCATGCTGTTTGTATACGAGTTTGGTCTGTGTGTGTGGCGACGGGTGACTGTGGCCAGCGAAACATGGAACGGTAAATACTGTTAGGAAAAGCTATGTATTCTGTGACTTATGAGCATTACCGTACACGTGAAAATGCGTTTATTGTTTCATGGGTTTGACATAACACAATGCTTGCGCGGTTTAGTCATTCAGATTTCAATAATGACATGTAGTATCAAATATATCAGTTTTTAATCTCTCAGCACGTTCTCGTTAATCAGCATTATTGACGACCAACAGAGACACAAAGAAAAAAGTTCAGATAGACTCAAGATAAAAAATTCCCGTAACTAACAAATGAATAATCAAACGGGACACTGCAGTGATTCCGGATACAATTCTTCTTATTATTCGTGAGTATAATCCTTTTCATAATTTAGCGCGTTTTCGTCAATCACTTCTCTAACGCCTAATGAAATAAAATAACTTTTATTCCCTTCCCGCTTCATTTGAATACTGTTATGTTAAGGCAGTATTACTAAAGTAGCGTGCGGTTCTAGGCGCTTCAGTCTGGAACCGCGTGACCGCTATGGTCGCAGGTTCGAATCCTGCCTCGGGCATGGATGTGTGTGATGTCCTTAGGTTAGTTTTGTTGAAGTAGTTCTAAGTTCTAGGGGACTGATGACCACAGATGTTAAGTCCCATAGTGCTCAGAGCCATTTGAACTAAAGTAGCACTGGCCACGTGATGTTATCCTCGGTTAAGTATGCCTTGGTAACGTAATATTAACGCCAGTATGGATGGAACAGGGTGAGGATTGTGAGTATATTCACTAATACAGTAAAGTTCAAAAGGTTCGCAGGAGAAAAATGGTTCAAATGGCTCTGAGCACTATGGGACTTAAAATCTTACGTCATCAGTCCCCTAGAACTTAGAACTAGTTAAACCTAACTAACCTAAGGACATCACACACATCCATGCCCGAGGCAGGATTCGAACCTGCGACCGTAGTAGTCGCGCGGTTCCGGACTGCGCGCCTAGACCCGCGAGACCACCGCGGCCGGCTTCGCAGGAGAGCTTCTGTAAAGTTTGGAAGGTAGGAGACGAGGTACTGGCAGAAGTAAAGCTGTGAGGAGGGGGCGTGAGTCGTGCTCGGGTAGCTCAGTTGGTAGAGCGCTTGCCCGCGAAGGGCAAAGGTCCCGAGTTCGAGTCTCGGTCCGGCACACAGTTTTAACCTGCCAGGAAGTTTCATATCAGCTCACACTTCGCTGCAGAGTGAAATTCTCATTCTGGAAAGTTCAAAAGTCTTAGAAAATATAGCTTTCTCTTAGAGAGCGATGTGTTCCACATCGAGTATTATATTGAGATAACCGTCAACCACAATCACCCAATTCTATCCACTACAGTACGGATGAAACACGTTGAGGACTCTTATCACCATTACACTACGCCGTAACTGAAACAATAACAACATTTTCATATATACGGTATAGTTCTACATTATTTAGCCTTACCTAAAAGTATTTATTGCTCCATTTTTCGCAGATTTTTGCCCACAACACTCACCCAACGCCACGCACCGCGACCTTACTATCAGGATAACTGAAAACATAATATCCTTAATGAGCTATACGCCTGCATGCATCTCGTACCTAGAATGGTATTCATTCTGCCATGCCATATATTCTGACGCGGGTAATGCCTGGCTTCTGAGCTATTTATTTTATTTTATTTTTATGAAATCTGGCAACCCTACCTGTCTAGTGTGCGACTTGACTTACATTTCAAGATAAGTATTCCGTCGCCTTGTGGAAATATATTACCTAGCACCAGAAACCTGCGAAGCGGCCGATATAAAACTGAAGACGCGAAAAATAAACAAGTGCAGTGGCAGGTTGGCCTCGGAATGCTACCTGGATGGGCGAGGGCCGGAAGTGCATCCTCGGCGCGTGAATCAGCCGCTGGCCAACCACTCCTGGCAGCTTCCGGCGAGCGACAATGCGTGCGCCGCGGTCGCCCTTTTCTCCAGCCTGGGAAACTTCCCGCGCTGGAGGCTCCGTGGCTGCTGTGCTGCCGCCGCGGTTGTCGACCGCTGGAGGACTCGTTTCTTCTAGCCCAGCTGCTGGCCTTCCATTCGTGGAAGGAAACAAGGAGCGCGTGATAAGTTCGCTGAATGGTATCGCAAGACAAAGAGAACGCAAGATACAAAAAAAAGAAATCTTTATTAGCCCAAGCATCTCACTACACACGAGCTGGTACACAAAATTTCCCGAAATTCTGTATGACCAACGCTTACAGAAGGTGGTACAACCAAACGCCACCAGAAGCAGCGTGATGATGTTTCGTGAGTCACCCTGCATGGCGGCTTCGATCTAAGGGGACGTGTTTATTTTTGGCTGGTAGTTTTCCACTATGACGTTTATCTACGGTAATGATCGAAACGGACGAAATGAATCAAGATTTGTGCTGCGGTGGGTACTCGAACCCGGGTCTCTTTGCCTGTTAGGCAGAAATGCTAACCATTACACCACCACAGTACCACTGTCAACATTCCGATAATGGCAAGCACCACAGCATTGGACGTAATTGGACGTCCTTGTACCATTGGTAATCTTATAGATCTTATAATTAAATGTTTCCCAGAGGCATTTAAGTCTCTTTTTATTATCTGCGATAATGATTGAAGCAGTACGTCCAATATCGGAGAGCCCTGGCTGTAGTGACAATATGTAAGGGAAAAATGAATTGAAGTTTGTGTTGGGGAGGGCACTCAGCTTAGGTTGAAACGTCCCCTTTGAAAAATTATACACGTGACTGGGCTTAAACTGACACACAATATTTTTAGCGCAACGCAATCTGACTTTCAATAATCCCTACAAAAGAATGGCCCTGACTAACATTAAACTATACCTTCCACAAATCACTTACCTCACAAAAATCTTCGTTGCTCGAACTACTGCAATACAGCGAGCGCCACTACTGCCAGCTAAATAAAAGATTCAAACTACTGAAGGCACTAACTACTGATAGGCATAGTTAGCAAATGAAAGATTTTGATAGAGAACAAACAATGTATTTACCTTAATAGTCATAATATACATAGCAGTTCATGATATCCAGTATTACAAATTTCAAAACTCCGCCATCTCTCTCCCCACATCCACCACTGCTGGCGGCTCACCTCCAACTGCGCAACGCTACGCGCTGTTAACAGCCAGCTGCTGCTGCCCAACACTACAATGGCAGACAACAATGCAAACTAGCCACAGACTGCACACAGCACAGCCAGTGATTTTCATACAGAGCGCTACGTGGCGTTACCAATAAGAAAACCTAAACAGCCTACTTACAAGGTAGTTCGTGCATCATTGCTGACCATCGTATTATGGTGGTGTAATGGCTAGCATTTCTGCCAGCAAGCAATAAGACCCGGGTTTGAATCCCAGCCGCAGCACAAATTTTAATTCGTCTGCTTCGATCATTATTGTAGATAATAAAAACAGACTTAAATGTCTCAGGGAAACATTTAATTATAAGAACTATGACGTTCGTTGTGTTTGCGATTTTCAATGATCAACATGAGAGATCAGCGTTAAAACAGCCGGAGAAACGCAAGACTGGTTGAAACATCTTAAAAATGCTTGATGAATGGGTGTTTGTGTTGTCCATATCATGTCATCATCACTCATGAAAGTGGCGAGATTGGACTGAGTAAAGGTTGGGAATTTTTCGACCGCTGATAACCGCGCGGTTGAGCGCTCCGAAAAACCAAACACTCACCATTCTTTAAAAATGGCCGGATATCTGTTGACGATGATGAATGTTTGAGACGACCACCTACCGCCATTGCACCATAAAATATTAGTGCTTTTCGGATATCGATTGTGAACCGTCGTAAGCAGACCATCCGCGTCGTCTGTAAAATTGTGGGATTATCATGTGGCACACGTCAGCGTATTTTGTCAGAACGGCTGAACATGAATAGGATTACTGCAAAGCTCGTGCCACGACTGCTGAATGACGATCAGAAAGAGCAACGCATGAATGCGTGCAGGGAACTGGAAGAACTGCTCCGAACTGACTCAGATTTTCTTTCTATGGTCATTACAGGTGACGAAAGTTCGAGTCATCGATACGACACTGAAAGTAAACGGCAGTCATCCCAGTGGAAGGGCACATATTCACTTCGGCCAATGAAAGCCCGCCAAGTTCAGAGCAGCATCAAATCCTTACTGATCTGTTTCTTCGATACTGATGGGATTATACACAAGGAGTTCGCACCTGGTGGTCAGGGAATTAATGGAGAATTCTATCGTGATGTCCTAAGACCAGTAACGGAGGTTGTGAAAAAGAAACGTCCAGAGAAGAGGCTTAATGTGAGGGCCACATGCAGCTTTCGTTGTGCATTGGTTTTTGGCAAAAGAAGAACACGGCGGTTCTTCCTCTCCCACCATGTTAATCCGACTTGGCTCCGTGCGATTTCCTTCTCTTTCCCAAGCTGAGAGTGACGTTGAAGGGACGAAGATTTGACACGATAGAGGTGATTCAAGCGGAATTGCCAGTGGCTCTTAGCACAATGACTAAAAAAGACTTCAGTATGCATTCTGTTCGTGGCAGAAACGCTGGATCCGCTGTATGAGTTCCCGAAGGGACTATTTTGAAGATAACGGTGGCGAATAGAAATCTAGTATGATATGATTGTATTCCGTGTTATTTCGGGAACTTTTGGGAAAGCTTCATAATAAATTCGTAAATTTACAATATAAAAGTTAACTAATGCTTAAAATAGGATAAAATTTTTTTGCTGGCCCTCGTTAGTAGTTTAATCCCTGCCCCAATATCTAATTAATAAAGCCGCGCATTCTGGTGGTAAATTACAAGTAGGTGCTAGTTCGTAGTTACGCATTTAGCGCCCTTACATCTTTCTAGTTTCATAAACGATGTCACAGGTTATCTTTTTTTCACCGTCCACAAAAACTTATGGAGGTAGCGGTATATGCCAGTATTATTACAGATGTTGATAGGTCTCTGTTGGATTCCTTTCATGTTAATTTCTTTAAAATGTTGTTATTTACGGCATACATTCCACTTCTAAATATACTGTGCTGTTTCTGACTATCTGGGAGGAGACTGAGCAGTGGAACCTGTTACTTTTACACATAATCAAGAACGATCTGTCACACTACTACACTTTAAAACAAAGTTTATATGTAATTCATGTCACACAATCTCATACGGAACCTACATCCGCTTTCATTTATATGCTGTATATGATAAGATATTGTCATCCTCCTTCCCTTCTGTGTAAAAGGATGAATGAGCAAATGTGTTTCTAGTTGCATGCTTGATGGTAGCAGACAAGCCTGTCTGCTAGAGAACAGTAGGACCAACGTCGGAACAGGTAGCTACGCTTTATAAAAGCAAAGAGGTTTCTATTCTTAGTATGGTCCTGTCCGTCCCTTGTCATGTTGGTGTAGGAAGCTGCCTCTCTGGTCACTTCCGTTTTGTATCTGTGAAGCACCCTCAGGTAGAGAGAGGCCCATGCCAGTCTGTCCGCGGCGAGCGTCTGAAGTGGTAAGATCTCTGGCTAAGCGCGTCTCTGCTAAGTCCGTAGGACAATGGATTTCTTAAGTTCAGCCTAACTGAAAATTTAATCACCTTTATTTCCGGTTTAGATCTAAAATATCTAATGTTATCTTAAATTGCAACACAGTGTAATTCGAGTGTGAAGTTCATAATATCTTCCAGTAGTTGCTTTGTCACTACTTTGTGAGTGAAGTGGAACCACATGTGGATGATCCGTAGCTCTAAGATCATCAATCTTAAATGCGAATGTGCGTGAGATTATAACGTCTCGCCTTGGCAATATTTTTCAATATAGCAACTTTTCTTTATGTTCAACCCACGTGGGGTGTACTTTGTGAGACCAGTACCACGTGCTTATACAATTGTTTGACCCATCAGGTTAATAGTAAGGCGATAGTAACCAGTTCGAGGTTTTTCTTTTGTAATTTGTGTTTCGATGTAATTTATTTTAATTATCAAAATTATTGTGAAGTTACACTCTTTGTGTAAACCAAGCTGAGCACGTGAAGCATGTAGTGTAATCATCAAAGTAGCCCTCAGCTATTCTTTTCGGGAAGATTTCACAGAGAGTTATTATGAATTTAGTATACCAGTGTGTGGTAATTTCATGACGGACAGTACTGCGCTACGAACATAACTTCTTTGGGTGAAAATTGAATCGGTTCATTGTGGTTAATTTCCTCTTGCATATACTTCAACGTTCTTCATGTGTTATTTTATGAATGCAGTGTTGTATGAAGTCTCCCAATCTTGGCTCCATGTTTGATGTGTTCCGTAAGATTACAAACTCACATTTTCACAATCCTAAATAAGGCACCAGTTTAGTTATGAATCAAGTTTAATATGCTGAAATTTTAACGGAACATTGATCAATGTTAAAATAAATGTCCAAATATAAACTGATTTATTTCTTTTTATTTAAATTGTCTTTTTATTTATATATCACCGGTTATCGTAAGGTGAGTACTAAAAGATTATAATTAATGTTAGTCTGGTTTGGAATTTGGTAAGCTAGACTGGATACCTGGTGAAATAGCTGCTCAGTAATGGAAGGTTAACTTCCCCAGATAGCTCACAGCTTTTAACCTGCTTTTATTGTCTTGAATATCAGCACCGCTTTCAGAACAATTAATGCATCAACATTGCAATGTGCCTACGTAAGTACTAATTATGATATTTTCCTTGTATTACACACGTATCAATTGTTATGTTCAGGTATTAATATTGTTCTTAAGAATTAATGTTATATTATGACAATTTTTTGTTTAGAAAGATGGCAGTGTTAGTATTATGGGTCCCTTTTGTGCTGGCACTAAGAGCCCCCAGTATAAAAGCGCACAAGTTATAAGCAGTTCAGAACTTCAGTTCTGGGTTGCAGAAGCCTCGTAAAGAGGTAGCCCCCAGGACGAAACAAAGCTCCAAACTGACCAGTGTGTGGTTTTAAGAGGCTTTCTAATGTTTGTTCGTAGAGCTTATGTTAACATACTGGTTTATATGTCCTCATACTTGGCAACAATTCTCGTGACGGAAGTGGCTGAATGTAAATGTCTTAACAAGCCTTCTGCAGCCATACGTCTGCAGGTTTTCGTGCCGGTTGTCCATGAAAGTATTGAACTGCATTATTTTTATCTTCCAGTTTTCTCTTCAAATCTCAGCTTTGCGACAGCTCTGCTGGGATCTTCCTCGGGAGTCGTCTAGTGTCCCCACCGTTGAAACACTCGGGCTACCTACTACATGGTTCTTCCATCAGAAGTTTTCATCCATTGAAAGTCCAGAAACTTTGAAATTTCTACGCTGTTACCTAATTTGTCTATGGTATTATACATTAATAGAAGCTGCTCTGTTCTTGACACTAAAAATCTACGTTAACTTCGTAATTTTATTTTTATAAATATTCATAGCTTTTCCTTTAGGTAAGACCATTTAATAACTGTTTCACAAACACAGATCACTCTAGGAAGCAGGGCGTCGTCATTACACGTCGATGTGTTCAAGCAGACCCCATGTTAGAGAGTAGACCCAAAGCCTGAAAACCTGTCCAAACCACGAAAGCTTGGTTTAAAAAGAAAGAAAATTTCTATGGGAAGGTTTCTGATGTTACTGATTACGAAAATAATTTTACACGTTTCAAAAATAGAAACAATCTTCAGATCGATTATTTTGCGATTCTCTGGAAGAAAATGAAAGTACATTCGTAATAAAATTGGAAAAGACTGAAAAATAATAATAAAGTGTGATTTTATGATTTATAAGAACAACAAAAATTACCAGTTGTCCGAAAAAAATTTTTACTAATTTTACAAACAGAAGAGAGACGGATACAATAGCCAAAGTCAAATACCAAGGGGAGCTGTCCGACGAATTCCATATCAGAACGGGTGTCAGGCAAGGTGATGTTATCTCAGCACTGTTATTTAATTTGGTCCTAGAGAAAGCAATCCGATCAATGAAAAGAGAAAACAAAGGGGTGACGCTAAATGGTAGGACAGATTTATTGGGTTAAGTAAGATCGGGTTACAGATTAATGCGAAAAAGACCGAGGTAATGGAGGTACCAAGCCCCTAATGACATTCGCTAAAGTGGAAAATTTTAAATACCTTGGTACATGATTCAACAGGAAAAATAGTTTAAAAGGGGAATCATGTGCGTAAATTCCTAAGGGACCAAACTGCTGAGGTCATCGGTCCCTAGACTTACACACTACTTAAACTAACTTAAACTATGAACAACACGCACATCCATGCCCGAGGGAAAAACAGGAAATAAACCAACTTATTGTGAATGGGTCTAAAACTTATTCCAGTCTAAAGCAAATAATATCATCCAAGAATCTGTCAGTAAGTCCAAACTTAAAGCATACAATGCCGTGACAGTGTCAGTATTGTTGTATGGGACAGAAACCCTAAGCACAACAAGGAAGGATGAAGAAAACTTGTTGGTCTTCGAAAGAAAAATTATGAGAAGGATCTTTGGACCTGTCCGGAAGGGAGCTCGTGGAGACGCAGAAAAAAACCAAGAATTGTATGAGCTGAGGAGGCAAACGAAAATCGTTCAAAAACTGAAAGCGCGGAGAATAAACTTGGCAGGCCACATTGCTAGGAGACCAGACACCTCTCGGGCAAAAGCCGTGATTATGGGAAGACTTGATGGTACCCGTCCAGTCGGAAGACCCAGGAAGCGATGGGAGGATGAGCTGCAGAAAGGCGTCTGTCAACTAGGAGACGGTGACAACTGGATCCAGAGTGAACAAGATCGCCGTCTATGGAGGAGCATTGTGATGTCGGCGCATGATCCACAGGGTCCTCGATCGCCGATTTGATTGATTGATCGATACAAACAGAAGAATTACGTTTGTAAATTAATACATTATGAATACATCAGTTACTGATCGCGTTTGAGAACTATTTTGTTAGCAGTATCTGTGGTATTCTTTTAGCTGCTTCTTTGAAGGCTCTTGAGCGCCTACAGAAGGCCAATAGGCCGTAATGCAGAATATTTATGGCCTGTGAGTCACAATTGTGGGTAGGAATCGGCTTATAACACCCCACCTATAGCCTGGTAGACAGTTTAGATCTTTCGAACACATAATATCTGTATCTCGTATTTATCCTCTTCCAACTTGAAATTGATTGCAGTGGAATATGAAATCGGTACATACTGGTGCGAATTCAGAAGAGATTTTTTTTATCAAATAATCAAATTAGTTCGTGCATTTTTTAATACGAAAGAAGAAATGTTGCTTATTCCAATTAAATACAGAAGTCACCCCTTTACTTAGTAATCGAATAAAGGAAATTATTTGGAACCTTCGGTAACTACAAAAAATTCTTGATTAGGACATGCTCATTTCCCTTATTTGTAACCTCCAGGTTTTAAGAATAATAGCATCCACAACCTCCTACTTTTTGGTTTTTACAAATATTTCATGGACGTCAAAAATTATAAATGCCTGAAACAGTACTTCACTTTTCACCTTTTGGATCAAACGCTTCTTTAAACTGCCTTTGCACCGACTTACTGGGTGAACCCGAACTCCACACACAAAAATTTGGAGGCTGTTCAACGATATTTTCTTAATATTTTCGTTTGAACGACCACTGGTCTCTCTAGCTCTTTACGGAGTAACGATGTCACTATGATCGGTTCGTTACTTAAATTACCATCGCTTCTGTGAATTACTGTGACGACCGCCTTTGTTCGGCTTCAACGTGCAATAACCACTCAAAGACGGCAGGTGGTAGCACAAGCAGTGGAAAGTACAAGGGTTGCAACTTAAATAGTGGCAACTATTTATTCACAACCGCGGAGTAGGTATTAAAATCCATGGAGAAGAAGTAAAAACTTTGAGGTTCGCCGATGACATTGTAATTCTGTCAGAGACAGCAAAGGACTTGGAAGAGCAGTTGAACGGAATGGACAGTGTCTTGAAAGGAGGATATAAGATGAACATCAACAAAAGCAAAACAAGGATAATGGAATGTGGTCGAATTAAGTCGGGTGATGCTTAGGGAATTAGATTAGGAAATGAGACACTTAAAGTAGTAAAGGAGTATTGCTATTTAGGGAGTAAAATAACCGATGATGGTCGAAGTAGAGAGGGTATAAAATGTAGACTGGCAATGGCAAGGAAAGCGTTTCTCAAGAAGAGAAATTTGTTAACATCGAGTATAGATTTAGGTGTCAGGAAGTCGTTTCTGAAAGTATTTGTATGGAGTGTAGCCATGTATGGAAGTGAGACATGGACGATAACTAGTTTGGACAAGAAGAGAATAGAAGCTTTCGAAATGTGGTGCTACAGAAGAATGCTGAAGATAAGGTGGGTAGATCACGTAACTAATGAGGAGGTATTGAATAGGATTGGGGAGAAGACAAGTTTGTGGCACAACTTGACTAGAAGAAGGGATCGGTTGGTAGGACATGTTTTGAGGCATCAAGGCATCACAAATTTAGCATTGGAGGGCAGCGTGGAGGGTAAAAATCGTAGAGGGAGACCAAGAGATGAATACACTAAGCAGATTCAGAAGGATGTAGGTTGCAGTAGGTACTGGGAGATGAAGAAGCTTGCACAGGATAGAGTAGCATGGAGAGCTGCATCAAACCAGTCTCAGGACTGAAGACCACAACAACAACAACAACAAAAGAGTTACATATTTGCACTTGTTACTCTCCTTCAAAGTAGTCATGAGCATCGTGTAGAACCCGTTGCCAGCGATGTGGTAGGTATAGTATACCGTTAGCAGAGCCGGTTCTGTTGATGGTGCCAATGGCGCGGTCTACTGCCTGTCGAATCTCTGAAGCGAATTCCACGAAGTGGTTCCTTCATCTTAAATCAAAGTCACAAAGACTAAAGTCCGGGGAGTATGGTGGATGGTACAGTACCTCCCAGTCCCATCGACCGAACAGAGCGGCCACAGCTTGCGCTGTGTGCGCCCGAGCATTGTAGTGTAAAATGATGGGTGCGTTGCGCAGAAGGTGTCGCAAAGCTGGTCGCAGGCGATGCTCCAAAAGCGAACAGTAATACTGTGCATTGACGGTGGCATGTGTTGGTTGAGTTGCCGACTAAGTCATACCAAAACGTACCATCAAAACAAGTGTTCAGTTACTAGTACTGTGAAGGCTGGAAAACAAAAAATCAAACGGCAATTATAAAAAGAAGAACAGCACCAAAAATTGAAGAAAAATATAACATATAGAACATCATCCACGGAACCTGCCACTGAAGATGCCTTGCAAAGAATAAAGGCGAAACCCATATGGCACGAAAACTGTAATTAGACGGTCCAAAATTAAAAATTATCAGCATACCGTAATATTATATGTAGGTGAGTACGACAGGACTACGAAAGTTGAAGATATGAGAAACATATCTGACATATGTGAAAGTGTGTGGAGATATGGGTGAAAAGTTTATCCTAAGCTCCTGGAATGATTTCAAACAAATTTAGTGCATATATTAGTTAAGATCTGAAAAGAAATACTGTAGAGTCAGAGCCGCCAGTATCCTATTGGGATGAGTGTGATAACAAGGAAAGAGAAAGGGGGGGGAAGAGTAGATTGACATATAGAGAGGGGGAAGGAGGAGATGGGGAAGATATGGGGGAGGATGAGGTGGACAGAGAGTGGATGAGTGGGAAACGGAGAGATAGGAGGAGACAGTGAAAGGAAAGAGGAGGAAGAGATAGGCACAGAGAGGGAGAGTAAGAGTTGAACAGAGAGAGGGGGAGAAGGAGATGGACGGAGATAGCAAAGAGGAGCAGATGGTCAGAGAGAAGGGAGAGGAGATGGATGGAGGAACAGGAAGATGAGGAAGGAGAATATGGACAGAGAGAGGAGGAGAAAATGGACAGAGAGAGGGGGCAGAGGAGACGGAAAGAGAGGCGAATGGATGGACAAACAGAGAGGAACAGAGACAGGAGGGCAGAGCAGATGGATAAAGAGAGAGGTATAGGAGAAGAAGGGAAGAGAGTGGGGGGGGGGGGGTGGAGGAGACGGAAAGAAAGAGTGAGTGGAGGTGGAGGAGATAGACAGGAGGGGTTAAGGAGGCTATGGACAGAGAGAGGTCAAGGAGAAGATGGAAAAATAGAAGAGGGCAATGATGGGTCTCAGCTAGCTCATTATAAATTACCTTCAATTTGAATAGTGTTCTACTCCGTTCACAGTAGACAAGAATTACTTACTAATGCTAATACGAAAATATCCGAAAATATGTCCCGGGTGAGGCATTATGCTAGCACCTCAGTCTCTCTCTCTCTTTCTCTCACTCTCTCTCTCTCTCTCTCTCTCTCTCTCACACACCTCTCCCCCCCTCCCCCTTTCTCTCTTTCTTCCTCTCCCACGAATTTCTTCCGCAGGTTGAACTGAAACCAATGGGGGGGCCACATCCGGCCCCCAGGTCACCGAGGCCCACTCGTTCTTTAAAGGATTCGGGGTTTGCTGTTTAATATTATTTCTTCCCGTGTTCCACAAAATTATCATATTTTACAAGAGCACACCTTGTAGCTATTTCGTAGCTTCCCGTATGTCTTGGACTCAATTCACCACTAGACTCACATTCGGGAGGACGACGGTTCAATCCCGCGTCCGGCCATCCTGATTTAGGTTTTCCGTGATTTCCCTAAATAGCTTCAGGCAAATGCCGGGATGGTTCCTTTGAAAGGGCACGGCCGACTTCCTTTCCCATCCTTCCCTAATCCGATGAGACCGATGACCTCGCTGTTTGGTCTCTTCCCCCCAAACAACCCAACTCAACTCAATTCACGCCTCGTGAGTTAATGTCACATGTGACCATATAAAGCTTTACGACGCGTCGGGAACTCCCGAACCCGTTCGAACGCGAGTATCGTTTGCTCAGCCCTGCTGTCCACAAGCTGCTGGCCGCTAAACAGTGCGTTACGCCACGCCGCGACACGTTGCTCGGCTGGCCGGCTCCTCGCTGTCTGCGCCACACCGCCGCGGCTGAATGGCTTATACGGCCTGTGCTTCCCGCCATCTGCACATCGGGCTACCTGCTCGCGGCACCGCCACAACGCCTAGCTGTAAGTCAGTCTGCGGTATTATTCTCCTTGCGGGTGGTCTGGAGTTGCTTTGTGCGATCCCTCTCCTCTAGGCGCATGGTTGAAGTTAACTCTGGCGACGTTGAGGTCTTTCGCTGCTGCTGACGAGCAGAAAGGTTTATCAACAGAAGCAGGCATGTAATTGCTAAAGCATCGCTTCTGTTCTTAGCAAGGTAGCGTTGTTCACGTATTCTTGCCGTGTGTCGAGCATAAATTGACCAGCGGTAAAATGTGCCTGTCGGAACACAAAAAATTCTAATACGCTCCTGTTTGAAAAGATTCTTAGCGAAAAGTGGGGTACCACTGCCTCATTCTGCATTTTACCAAACATTTTGGCTTGCGAACATGTTTGCGCTCTATTCAACATGCAATCTCTCCTAACTGTAACTCGCTCACACCCACTAGTCCATCCCGTAAGTCGCTCATATCCATCCACTCACACCAGTCCATTGTCACTCACTCATTGAGCTTAACTCATTGTTATTACCTCTTTCTCTCTCTCCTGTGTCGCAGCCCTTGTTCCCTTCGTTCTGTCCTACTATTATAGTTTCCTCTCACCGTCACTGTCCTACTCGTGGTCTCTCCTACTGTACTGTCTCATTCATTCCTTCCAGCTGCTACTGTCTCTTCTCACTATCATATCTCTCTCTTCCTCATTGTCATTATCATAGGCTCTGTCTCTCATTATCACAGGTTCTCACGCACTTGCACTTTCTCCTTCTCTTTACTCCTCTCTCACTGGCATTGTCTCCTTCTCTCTTTTCCGTCACTGTCAATGATCTTCCACTGCCACTGAGCCGCTCTCTTTCTCTCACACTTCCTTTGTCTCCTTCGCTCTTTCTAATATGACAATCACTGTCTGCTATCTTCCGGTATTTATTACTTTTCCGTTCCTTTCCCACTGCCACTGTCTCCTTCTCTCTCAGCAAAAAAAGCGAGAATGAGTTCGCAAGCTAAAATGTTTGGAAAAATTTATTAAGCTGGTGAGGAACGTGGAATAAGGCAGCTGATACCACACTTTTCAGTCGGTCTTTTACAACAGGAGCGTATTAGCCTTCTTTCCGTTCCGGTAGAAGCATTCTTCAACTGCTAAAGAAGGGTATTTCACTCACATGAAAAGAGCGTTACTGGTCAGTAAAATTTTGATAATTTAATTACGTGAAATTAAAAAAAAACTCCATATCTAATTTTACACCTCACACCGGATTTTACATGCACAGAAATTGTCAATTTATAAACTACGTTTACGCCTCACATCGGATATTATTTGCGTATTTGACGTGTAAATGTAGGTTAACTTCGAACCACTGTATCTCGAAAACAGATAAAGATATGAAGATAATTTTCAAGGTTTTTTTTTAAGATCGTAATCTTAGGAAATATCTTACAAAATAACAGCCATTTGCTGTGCATAGTCGTTTTGGAATCCGCGACTCGCTTTTGGTATCCAAAACCTATGTGTACAGGGTGTTTCTCGACAACGGATAAAGATTTTTGAAAACGGGAAGATGTCGCTTCTAGACAGATACCTAGAGAGTATTCCGTTAAAATATGAGCAGTTTGTGCGGTTATTTATTATTTACATTCCGTCTCACGCCGGATTTTGCGTTCCTACTTCTGGTGTACAAGTATGTTAAATTTGAACTTCTGTATATCGAAAACGGATAAACGTATCAAGAAATTTTCAAAGTTGTTCGAGATCGGGATCTTAGGAATATATAGTAAAATGTCAGACGTTTGCTAGTGCACAGCCATCTTGGAATCCGCGTCTCGGTTTTTGTACCCGAACGAGTTATTTTTCTGTTTTCTCAGGAACCACATATGAATTAAATGGCTCCTCCACAAGTATCTTAAAGCGCACCATAGACCACATATAACGCAAAAAGAACCAACCGATTTGCTCCGTTTGGCTAAGTTGGAGGGAGTGTGTAATATTCAGACTTCGACCCTGTATTATAGGGTGGTTACAGTAGAACGATGCTTCTTTTCCGTATATAAATGGTCCCTAACCCAAGGGCTGACCAAAACACCTAAACTTGAGGAATGAGCCCCAGAAACATTCCGCTTTTGTGCCCGGCGTTCTGGACCGTTATAAGTAGCGCACTCCGTCGCAGCGGTACCAATGACACCACTTTGTGAAAATCATTTTGTCGGAGACTGTCAGCTGCCTGCGTGCAGGAGACTGATCCCTTAATGTCTAAGCAGTCGGGCCTGGTGGTAAATGATGAAGCCGAGTCGGAAAACGGAAACGTCGTGAGACTGAACTTCGATCGGACCACGAAGTTTTCTGTATGTCTTTAACCTTGCCTTCGTCTCTCAGTGATGTGAAAACTCACCAGGAATGACACGTTCTTCGGACTCCACGTTAAACTGTAGGTCTCACTTACCTGACGGAGGCTTGCTGCGGTAAGCTAGCGACACGCAAGTAGCGGAATGGGCGTCTAACTGAAAGATCCACCCATTAGATCCCCCCCCCCCCCCCCCGAATTGAAAGATCTGCATCAGGCCGCTGCTGAGCCACACGGATCAACAATATTAATGGTTCTTAAATAGCCTTTATCGGTCCTCGGGAATAAACCGTCGAAAATAGATTTTATTACACCATGAAGCAACAGTTCGTTATTTTTAAAACTTCGTGAGAGGATAATCACAAAACGGGTTTGTTCGTTACGAAAGTAAAGTCCGTTATCAACTTAAATATGAGGTGCAAACCTAGGCTTCAATACACTCGAGTATTTGTAGCGACATTGGAACAAACAGCATCCGAATCTTAAGGAATTTCTTGCCATGCTTGAAACACATACTGTGTCAGTTAATCAAGATCGGTGACTTGGGGCTTTTCTTTTATGAAACTAAGCTCACCAAACAAAAAATGGCTTACCCCTAGAGTAGCGGTCGTCAAAATTTTATGCTCAAGAGGCATTAGAGAGATTTTGGGGCGGCACCTCGGGCCGCATATGTACCGATTTATTATTCATTGATAACTCATATACATTAGTATGCTATGAGCCCCAGCAGACTAGCTATAGTAAAGGCTCTAAAAGTACTGATCGTCAGAAGTCGGGACCATTCGGAACACTTTGTGTCGTTTGTTTCCTGTTTCAGATTGCTGCCTCCCTCAGCGTCCCCCAAATTGTGATAGTGTAAAGGTGGGAATTTAAGGATATGGGACCGGGATAAACTGAAAGAACTACAGGTTGTACGGAGATTCAGGGAGAGCATAAGGGAACAATTGACAGGAATGAGGGAAAGAAATACATTAGAAGAAGAATGGGTTGCTTTGAGGAATGAAATAGTGAAGGCAGCAGAGGATCAAGTAGGTAAAAAGACGAGGGCTAGTAGAAATCCTTGGGTAACAGAGGAGATAGTGAATTTACTTGATGAAAGGAGAAAATATAAAAATGCAGTAAGTGAAGCAGGCAAATATGAATACAAACGTCTCAAAAATGAGATCGACAGGAAGTGCAAAATGGCTAAGCAGGGATGGCTAGAGGACAAATGTAAGGATGTAGAGGCTTATCTTAAGAGGGGTAAGATAGATACTGCCTACAGGAAAATTAAAGAGACCTCTGGAGAAAAGAGAACCACTTGCATGAATATCAAAAGCTCAGATGGAAACCCAGTTCTAAGCAAAGAAGGGAAAGCAGAAAGGTTGAAGGAGTATATAGAGGGTCTATACAGGGGCGATGTTCTTGAGGACAATATTATGGAAATGGAAGAGGAGGTAGATGAAGATGAAATGGGAGATATGATACTGCGTGAAGAGTTTGACAGAGCACTGAAAGACCTAAGTCGAAACAAGGCCCCGGGAGTCGACAACATTCCATTAGAACTACTGACAGCCTTGGGAGAGCCAGGCCTAACAAAACTCTACCATCTGGTGAGTAAGATGTATGAGACAGGCGAAATTCCCTCAGACTTCAAGAAGAATGTAGTAATTCCAATCCCAAAGAAAGCAGATGTTGACAGATGTGAAAATTACCGAACTATCAGTTTAATAAGTCGCAGCTGCAAAATACTAACGCGAATTCTTTACAGACGAATGGAAAAACTGATAGAAGCTGGCCTCGGGGAAGATCAGTTTGGATTCCGTAGAAATGTTGGAACACGTGAGGCAATACTGACCCTACGACTTATCTTAGAAGCTAGATTAAGGAAAGGCAAACCTACGTTTCTAGCATTTGTAGACTTAGAGAAAGCTTTTGACAATGTTGACTGGAATACTCTCTTTCAAATTCTGAAGGGGTAAAATACAGGGAGCGAAAGGCTATTTACAATTTCTACAAAAACCAGATGGCAATTATAAGAGTCGAGGAACATGAAAGGGAAGCAGTGGTTGGGAAGGGAGTGAGACAGGGTTGTAGCCTCTCCCCGATGCTATTCAATCTGTATATTGAGCAAGCAGTAAAGGAAACAAAAGAAAAGTTCCGAGTAGGTATTGAAATCCATGGAGAAGAAATAAAAACTTTGAGGTTCGCCGATGACATTGTAATTCTTTCAGAGACAGCAAAGGACTTGGAAGAACAGTTGAACGGAATGGACATTATTTTGAAAGGAGGGTATAAGATGAACACCAACAAAAGCAAAACGAGGATAATGGAATGTAGTCGAATTAAGTCGGGTGATGCTGAAGGAATTAGATTAGGAAATGAGACACTTAAAGTAGTAAAGGAGTTTTGCTATTTGGGGAGCAAAATAACTGATGATGGTCGAAGTAGAGGGGATATAAATTGTAGACTGGCAATGGCAAGGAAAGCGTTTCTGAATAAGAGAAATTTGTTAACATCGAGTATAGATTTAAGTGTAGGGAAGTCGTTTCTGAAAGTATTTGTATGGAGTGTAGCCATGTATGGAAGTGAAACACGGACGATAAATACTTTGAACAAAAAGAGAATAGAAGCTTTCGAAATGTGGTGCTACAGAAGAATGCTGAAGATTAGATGGGTAGATCACATAATTAATGAAGAGGTATTGAATAGAATTGGGGAGAAGAGGAGGTTGAGGCACATCTTGACAAGAAGAAGGGACCGGTTGGTAGGGCATGTTCTGAGGCATCAGGGGATCACAAATTTATCATTGGAGGGCAGTGTGGAGGGTAAAAATCGTAGAGGGAGACCAAGAGATGAATACACTAAGCAGATTCAGAAGGATGTAGGCTGCAGTAGGTACTGGGAGATGAAGAAACTTGCACAGGATAGAGTAGCATGGAGAGCTGCATCAAACCAGTCTCAGGACTGAAGACCGCAAGACAATTATCTTACGAAGTGTTGTTGCGTAGTTTGCGTGAGCAGATGTTTAATTGATTAATAACAGTAACTCTACTTATGTTCAAATGCTCTATTAATTATGAGATACATTCAAAACATTGGAGCACATCAGTCACTCGTCCTTTCCTTCCAGGCTTTATTAAAGCAAATCTTGACTTTGGCTAGTAACTACCCACTATCAGTGCAGTGTTTCAGAATTTTAATGCAATTCCTGGTACGTCAGTTCGCTTTTGTTCGAGTTCCTGTCACAGTTCATTCAAGGTGTAGTCTTGAATGATCTGGTACAGGAGCCCGAACAACAGGGGACTGACGTACTAAGACATGTATTAAAACTCTGAAATACTGCCTCGATAATGGGTATTTACCAGTCGAAATCTAGATAAGCTTTACTAAAGCCAGAAAGGAAAGGACGACTGACTGATGTGCTCCATCATTTTGAAAGCCGTATCACAGTCGTTGAGTGCATTCCATATTCTTGAATATGAGACATGGTCACAAATGTTTATTAAACTTTTGATTGTCATTTTTGTTCTGTTCATTACGTTGTATTACAAAAGCGTTAATTTAATATCATATAGTTGCTACTGGGTAGCCGCGCTGTCTGAGGCGCCTTGTCACGGTCCTCTCCCCGTTGGAGGTTCGAGTCCTCCCTCGGGCATGGGTGCGTGTGTCGTCCATAGCGTAAGTTAGTTTAAGTTGGACTAAGTAGTGTGTAGGCTTAGGGACCGATGACCTCAGTAGTTGGGTCCCATAAGACCTTACCACAACTTTTTTCCTACATACACTATGTGATCAAAAGTATCCTGACACCTGGGTGAAAATGACTTACAAGTTCGTGGCGCCATTCACAGGTAATGCTGGAATTCAACATGGTGTTGGCCCACACTTAGCCTTGGTGACAGCTTCCACTCTCGCGGGCATACGTTCAGTCAGGTGCTGGAAGTTTTCTTGGAGAATGGCAGCCCATTCTCCATGGAGTCCTGCGCTGAGGAGAGGTATCGATGTAGGTCGGTGAGGCCTGGCACGAAGTCGGCGTTCCAAAACATAACAAAGGTTTTCTATAGGATCCAGGTCAGGACTCAGTGCAGGCCAGTCCATTACAGGGATGTTACTGTCGTAAATCCACTCCACTACAGGCCGTGCGTCATGAACAAATGCTTGATCGCGTTGAAAGATGCAATCGTCATCCCAGAATTGCTCTTCCACGCTGGGAAGCAAGAAGGTGCTTAAAACATCAATGCAGGCCTGTGCTGTGACAGTGCCACTCAAAACATCAATGGGTGGAAGCCCCCTCCATGAAAAGCACGACCACACCATAACACCACCACCTCCGGTCGCTGTCAGTCAACAGACGAGGTCGGCCTGTACGCTCTTGTGCTGTAGGTGCCCCTTCACGTTTCCACTTCACTATCACATCGAAAACTGTGGTGTCACCGCCAGACACCACACTTGCTAGGTGGTAGCTTTAAATCGGCCGCGGTCCATTAGTACATGTCGGACCCGCGTGTCGCCACTGACAGTGATCGCAGACCGAGCGCCACCACACGGCAGGTCTCGAGAGACTTACGAGCACTCGCCTCAGTTGTACGGACGACTTAGCTAGCGATGCCCACTGACGAAGCCTCGCTCATTTGCAGAGCAGATAGTTAGAATAGCCTTCATCTAAGTCAATGGCTCCGACCTAGCAAGGCGCCATTATTATTAAATAGTATGTATCTACAGAGTCTCACTTGTATCGTCAAGAGCGATGTATAACAATAATGGATTAAAGTTAAGTATTCCAGCAGCTACGTACTTTTCTTTATAGCATTCATTACGTATCCTGTTTCAGACCTATCTCTAGCCTGCGTGAGTTTAACGCGTGCCTTTCGGCTACTTCCGAGTGGCGTGGCTGTCTTGTTACGCCACAACAAAAACAGTGGCCCTAGGGATGTTTGGGAATGTGGAAATCTCGCGTACAGACGAATGACACAAGTGACACCCAATCACCTGACCACGTTCTAAGTCCGTGAGTTCCACGGAGCGCCCCATTCTGCTGTCTCACGATGTCTAATGACTACTGAGGTCGCTGATATTGAGTACCTGGCAGTAGGTGGCAGCACAATGCTCCTAATATGAAAAACGTATGTGGTTGGGGTGTCTGGATACTTTTGATCTCATAGTGTATTTGTATCGTATTTGAAAATGACTGTTTCTACAATGTGCATCCACGAACCCGTGTGATTTCCGTGTAAAAATTTATTCCACAGCAACTTTTTGCGCGACTACTACAATTCTTCCAGTATATTTTTGATTCGACGAAGGAGGTAGGTATAGCCAACAGTTGCATATGTTTTAAATATTTTTCTTTACTGATTTTTAAGTTATCCTTTTTCAGAAGCTATTAAACATTAGCATCTGTTACAAATGGAAATGTATATTCGACACCAGCAAAGAATAAAAATTTCCCATCCGCAGCTGTTGGCTGCAACTGATTTCTTCACCGAAAAAACTTACTGTACAGTTCCTGACAATGATCGACCACGTCTGTGACATTAAAATCCTCCACCATAGGGAATAATAATTTTAAACTGCCATGTGCCGGTTTGAAAACGATTTGATTTCGAGGGATGTAGTCACAGGCGTCAAGTGTTGACGCACGCCATTTGATAGCAACTAGATTTTTAGTGATGTGTAGATTCTAAACTTTTTCGGACTGATTGTGAAACTTAGGATAACTCCGTAAATGTTTTTGCTCACTACAGAGGAGGGAAACTACATTTTTCAGAAATTTTTAATGTTAGTTGATGTTTTGGAGTCGGCTGTTAATTCCTAGATTCATATTGTTATAAAATACTTCTGAGAGCCACGGGCACAAGAAAACTGCGGATCGCAGTTTGACGACCACTGCCCAAATGGTTCAAACGGCTCTAAGCACTATGGGGTTTAACATCTGAGGTCATCAGTCCCCTAGACTTAGAACTACTTAAACCTAAATAACCTAAGGACAACACACACATCCATGCCCGAGGCAGGATTCGAACATGCGACCGTAGCAGCAGCGCGGTTCCGGACTGAAGCGCCTAGGACCGCTCGGTCACAGCGGCCGGCACCACTGTCCAAGAGAAGCCATTACCTGCCCGATTTAATACCGTGTAATTCCGCCCCTGGGCTTGATTACTGCCTGGATCAGGTTATAAAGTGAGTCCAAAAGGTTGTGCAGTTACTTCGCATCCCGGTTAAGATACTAGCCTAGGATTTTATCGCACAGTTCCACCAAATTACGGGGATACTGACGTCGGGGTTTTACCTGTTGCACCAACGTGCAGCACAGACTTTCAATGGGGTTCACATGAGGTAATTTCGAGGACCAAGTCGAGATGTAAGAGGGTGGGGGAATGTTCAGAAAACCAGTTACATATTCCTCCAGCCCGATGAACTTTGCTGTTGTGTGCTGTATTTGCCTGCGTGAGCAATGGTCTGCTGTGAGGTGACCGCCTCTGAATGTTCATTGCATGCAGTTCGCTTCTCAATGCAAGGATGGCCGACATAGTGTATCTGGGATTGTAAAACAGTTAAGATCCTTAGATGCCAGGAAGGCCTCAGGCCCAGACGGCATCCCCGCAAGATTTTATGTTGACTTTGCTACAAATATAGCACCATTATTAACCATCATCTATCAGAGATCATTGGAACAGCGGAAAGTTCCACGCGACTGGAAAAAGGCCCAGGTCATAGCACTGTATAAAAAGGGTAGATAATCGGATGCACATAATTACCGTACAATTTCACTGACATCGATTTGTTGTAAATCATGGAACATATTTTGTGTTCAGACATCATGACCTTTCTAGACTCTGAGAAGCTCATCTGCAGAAACCAGCTCGGTTTTAGGAAACAGCGGTCATGCGAGACACAGCTGGACCTCTTCGTGCGTGATATACAACAGGCTCTAGATACCGGCTCCCAGGTTGATTCCATAAACCTGGACTTTCGAATGGCGTTAGACTCGGTTCCATACTGTCCCTTGCTCCAAAAAGTGCGCGCTTACGGTCTATCCGATGACATAAGCGGTTGGATAGAACGTTTGCTAACAGACAGAGAGCAGTATGTCGTCCTGAATGGGGAGAGTTCAACAGAAACAAGCCTAACATCAGGTATGCCCCAGGGCAGCTTAATAGGTCCGCTGCTTTTTACCATTTACATAAACGATCTGGTTGATGGCATTGACAGCAGCATTAGATTGTTTGCCGGTGATGCTGTAGTCTACAGGAAAGTATCACACGAAAGTTGTGAACAAATAAATGAGGATTTGCAGAGAATAAATGCTTGATGTAATGTCTGGCAGTTATCTCTCAATATTAATAAGTGTAACCTACTGCATATAACAAAGCAAAAATCCTCATTAATGTACGAGTATAAAATAAATGCCAGTCTTTGGAAGCGGTAACATCCGTCAATTATCTGGGTGTGACTATTCGAAATGATATCAAATAGAACGATCAGATTACACCAGTAACGGGTAAGGCGAACTGTAGATTGCGGTTAATTGGTAG
This sequence comes from Schistocerca nitens, assembly GCF_023898315.1. Taxonomy (NCBI): domain Eukaryota; kingdom Metazoa; phylum Arthropoda; class Insecta; order Orthoptera; family Acrididae; genus Schistocerca; species Schistocerca nitens. Next base: position 335,060,243 of record NC_064621.1, read on the forward strand.
AATCCAGAAGCGATGCAGTCCTTCAACAAAGGAAATTGCTTACAATACTTTAGTTCGTCAAGTCTTAGACTATTGTTCCTCTGTATTGGACCTTACCAGTTGGGTATGATTCAAGAGACTGAGAAGGTCCAAAGAAGAGCGGCGAGATTCTTGACTGGTACATTTAGCCATCGCGAGAGCGTTACAAATCTCATAGAAAGTTTGAAGTGGGACACACTTGCAGATAGACTAGGCGCTAAACGGAAGGGGCTGCTCACTAAATTCCAAAATCCGTTCATCGCCTAGGATGTAGAGCATGTATTATTACCACCAACATTCATATCGCGGAGTATATATGTAGATGTAGATGTAGCATGTTCAAATTGTGAAATCGTATGGGACTTAACTGCTAAGGTCATCAGTCCCTAAGCTTACACACTACTTAATCTAAATTATCCTAAGGACAAACACACACACACACACACACACAAGTCCGAGGGAGGACTCGAACCTCCGCCGCGACTAGCCGCACAGTCCTTGACTGCAGCGCCTTCGTCCGCTCGGCTAATCCCGCGCGGCAGATGTAGAATGTTCTTCCAATAAATAGATTGGGATGAACCTTCATTCACTGCCTGCAGCAATTCCTGTCGGGTTTGTAAGGGATTTTAAGCCACAAGCCGTAAAACGCGCCTCTGTTCCCTCTGAGTCAGGATCTTTTTCCAACCACAGTTCTGACGTCGTGTTTCGTAGCCATGCTTGTTACACAACTTCTTGTAGACACTTTGAACAGTTCGCCACGAAACATCAACAAATCCTGCAACATCACGCACCATACGAGCATTGGCACGGCCAAACACGATTGCCCCTTTCCACCACTTTGTCACGTCCTTGCATTTACCCATATATATGTGCAATGTCCGCTTGAAACATAAATTTATCACTGATCGCTACTGAAGCTTAAGTAGAGGCAGTGGGCGCAAGGTTGAGCACGTAACTCGATCTCTGCGCAATCCGTAAAGGCTTAACGATTCATCTGTGCGTGCGCACTGCGTTGACTAATTTTTTGTCCGGTGAACTTATATTACTGCTACATTCCACGCATGCTCTATGGATGACAAAGTAGCTGGTCAACGATCCATACATCTGTCAAGGCGTTTGTTGTGTGATCTGCAGTGTGGGGTCTCGTATTATCCCGTTGGAATATCCCATTTGCAACCTTGTTCTGAAGAGTGTGACACCATGGTTTACAGTTGAAAGCTAAGTGTCATCTTCATTATTTTATTAACTCAACGAAAAGTATTTCCAATTGTTTACAGCCGGTTTTTTCTCGACAAACCCATGCAAAGAAACTGGTACATCTGCCTTATATCGTGTAAACTCCCACGAGCACGCGGAAGTGCCTCAACACGACGTGGCATAGACTCTAATGCCTGAAGCAGTGTTGGAAGAAACTGACACTATGAATCCTGTAGCGCTGTCCATAAATCCGTAAGACCACGAGGGGGTGTACATCTCTTATGACCAGCATGTTGCAAGGCATCCCAGATACGTTCATAATGTTCTTGTCTGGGGAGTTTGGGTGCCGGCGGAAGAATTTAAACTCAAAATAGTGTTTCTGGAGATACTCTATAGCAATTCTGGACGTGTGAGGTGTCTCATTGTCTTGTTGAAACTGTCCAAGTCCGTCGGAATGCACAATGGACTTGAAATGATGCAGGTGATCAAAGAGGGTGCTTACGTACGTGTCGCCTGTCAGAGGTGTATGTAGATGTATCAGTGGTCCCAGATCACTCCAACTGCACACGCGCCACAGCATTACAGAGCCTCCAATAGCTTGAGTAGTCCCCTTCTGACGTTCAGGGTTCATGGACTCATGAGGTTGTCTCCATACCCGTACACGCCCATCCGCTCGATACAATGGGAAACGAGACTCGTCCGACCAGGCAACATGTTTCCCGTCATCAAAAGTCCAATATCGGTGTTGGCTGGCCCAGGCTAGGCGTAAAGCTTTGTGTCGTGCAGTCATCAAGGGTACATGAATCGGTCTTCGGCTCCGAAAGTCGTATCGATGATATTTCGTTGAATGGTTGGCACACTGACACTTGTTGATGGCCCATCATTGTAATCTGCAGCAATTTGTGGAGGGGTTGCACTTCTGTCACGTTGAACGATTCTCTTCCGTCGTCGTTGGTCCCGTTGTTGCGTTATACACAGAGAAAATTTGGTAGCGAAAGAAAAATTCTCATGTACACGAAGGAAACATTGGTATAAAAGTAGTCAGTTTGAAACTTCCTACTGTTTAAATGAACTGCTAAGTGCAATTGCTGCTACTGAGTGAAACATCTAGTGGCTTCTGTCTCGGGTTCTTCGGCCGACGTTCATCTAATGATTTTTCTAACGTTTCGCCAGCACGAGTGGCTGGCATTGTCAAAGCTTCACCCTCCATTGCCGGTGGTGAACTGGAGGCGAGCTCGCGGCCGCAGACTATATGTACCTGGCGCGCCAACGTCCGAGGGCTTCTCCGCGGTCATTTCCGGTGCGGTTCTCCTCTTGCTACCTGCGACGGTCGTTCGCTGCAGTACGGGAAGCCAGGATCCGTTTACCCTAAGGCTTTCCTCTTTCTTGTTGAAACTGTTCGCGTGTTTTTGGATTTCTACAGCTTCTCTGAACAAGCGCGTGTGATAGTGCTTCTCTACAGCCAGAACTTCCGTGTCGGCGAATTTTATTACGTGGTCGGTCTCATTCAGTGCGTGCTCTGCCACGGCCGATTTCTCCACCTGCCCCAACCTGCAATGTCGCTTATGCTCTTTGATCCTGGTGTTAATGGATCGTCCAGTCATTCCGACATAAACTTTTCCGCATGTGCAAGGTATACGGTATATTCCCGACATTGCAAGTGGGTCTCTTTTCTCCTTCGCCGATCTAAGACACTCTTTGATCTTCCTTGTCGGTTTGAAAATCATCTTTACGCCGTGTTTGCGCAATATACGGCCGATTCTGTCCGTCACTCTGGGAATGTATGGCAGAAAGGCCGTACCCGACATTTCTTTTTCTGGTTCTTTACTTCGCCGAGTGTTTGGCTCTGTTACACTTCTAATGTAATTTGTGGAGTACCCATTGCTCCTCAGAACAGTTTCCAGGTGTTGCATTTCTCGTTTGAGGTGTTGAGGCTCACATATTCGTCCTGCTCTCGTTACGAGCGTACTAATCATGCCTCTTTTCTGGCTCGGGTGGTGGTTTGACAGTTTGTGCAGGTATCGGTCCGTGTGTGTCGGTTTTCGATACACGCTGTGTCCCAGGTTTTCGCCGTCCCTTGTGACCAGCACATCTAGAAATGGCAGTTTCTTGTCCTTTTCTACTTCCATGGTAAATGTTATGTTGGCATGGAGGCTGTTCAAGTGTCTCAGGAATTCACCGAGCTGTTCTTCACCATGACTCCACTCCGCGAAAGTATCATCGACGTACCTGTACCACACCTTAGGTTTGCAAGTCGCCGAGTCCAGTGCCTGTGCTTCGAATTGTTCCATGAAGAAGTTGGCCACCACTGGACTGAGAGGACTACCCATGGCGACGCCTTCCAGCTGTTCGTAGAAATCGCCATTCCACGTGAAATAGCTCGTGGTGAGACATGCATGGAAGAGCTTTTTGATGTCTTGCGGGAACATGGAACCGATGTGCTCCAGAGCGTCGCTGAGTGGCACTTTCGTAAATAACGAAACAACATCAAAACTGACCAGGAGGTCGTTTGGCGCAAGTTTCAGTTTCTTCAGCTTCTCAATGAAATGTCCTGAGTCCTTAATGTATGTGTCGGTCTTTCCCACGTGTGGCTGGAGCAGAGAGGCCAAGTGTTTCGCCAGTTTATACGTTGGTGAGCCAGGAGCGCTAACGATCGGTCTCAGTGGAACGTTGTTCTTATGGATCTTGGGTAATCCATACAGCCGAGGTGGTAGGGCTTCTGTGTTGCGCAGGTTTCTCTGTATGTCCGCCGGCAGAGAAGACGCCTTGATTAATCGATTCGTATTCCGAGTGATACGCTGCGTTGGATCTGCGCTTAGTTTTCGGTACGTCGTCGGATCTAATAGGTCTCGGATCTTTTGCTCATAATCTTCGGTCTTCATTACGACGGTCGCATTCCCCTTATCGGCAGGCAGTACCAATATACTCTTGTCGGCGTTGAGATTCTTAATGGCTTGTACCTCTTCTTTCTTCAGGTTGCAAGCTGGTGGTTTTGCTCGGCGCAGTATCCTGGCTGTTTCAGTGCGTATTTCCTCTGCCCTTTCACAAGGAAGGGTCCGAATGGCTGCTTCAGTGTTGGCAATGATGTCCTCCATAGGTATAGTTCTCGGGATGATAGCGAAATTCCCTCCTTTTTGAAGAACTGACACTTCCTCTTCGGTCAATTGTCGTTCAGTGAGGTTGACCACTGTGTGTGACATGTCGGGAATCGCCTTGTCGGTCGGCTTCCGGCATCTTTCAAACTTTTTCTTTTGCCGCTCGGTGCAGCGCTCGAGTTCGTTCCGCATGCTCCTGTGAGTGATGCTGTCGATCTTGTCCCAGTCGTCTCGATGCATTCTGCTACTTAGTTGATAGAAAATGTCCAGAAGTTCCTGATCCGTTCTTGCCAAGTCTCTCCGTGTTGTATGTATTCGCTCACGAAGAAAAGCTCGTTCCATTCTGTCGTAGATACGATGTGCTTGGGCGGTGGTGAATAGGCGCTTGCATCTCAAGAACTTCGGTGTAGCACATTCATCTCGGCACCGTGACAGAAAGGCGAGAGAGGACATCAGTCGCGCTTTCTTCTTCCGTCGTTGGTCAAGGCGTCGGTACAATCTGCAAATCTCCTCCCCGTAGAGGCGTAATACAAAATTGTTAAGGCTTTCGTGGCCACTTGTTGACAAACTGCCTATTGGCTTCTGTCTCGGGTTCTTCGGCCGACGTTCATCTAATGATTTTTCTGACGTTTCGCCAGCACGAGTGGCTGGCATTGTCAAAGCTTCACCCTCCATTGCTGGTGGTGAACTGGAGGCGAGCTCTATTTTTTTTTTTTTTTTTTTTAAGCACATTTCATTCCCTTCCCTTAGGGGGGAGGGCGGGCTATTCTAGTGCTTGCATTGCACTTTTTAGCCTTAGGCGAGGTTTACAAATTTATTTTCTTTTTTATACAATTTAAAGTGCTTGCAGAAAGGTGCTTTACAATTTTTTGCACTTTGACGTGGTCATTAACAATTAGCATTTAGTATTACATAATTAACAAGTTTATATAATTAACAAGGTTATAATATAATTAACAAGGTTATATTTTGGTTTTACAAATAGTATAGTATAAGAATTTAACAACGAGATATGATTTGCAAGGTTACGTTTTTGTTCTTAATGTATATAGTACTAGAATTAACATGTTTATAATAATAGAATATGGAAGGGAAAAGGTTAAGGGAGAGATTTGGGGGTGTGACAGTAAGAGATAGAGATTTGAGCATTGTCATTTGGTGAGGTTTGAGGTGTAACATTGACATATGGTGATACATAATTGTGGTTATTTACGTTGGAGTGTGTAGTGTTTCTGTGTGTGATTTGTGTGTAATATTTCCGAAATTACGCCTGTGTTCGGTTGTGGAGCAGAGGTGAAGAGAGCATATGAGAAGAGGTTTTGGATGTTAGTCTGTGAGTAGTGTATAATGATGTTACTATTGTTACTTGCATTGTACAATTATTCAATTACTGCTATTTTCTATTTTCATATTATTTCAGTGGCAGAACAGGATTGGGTAATTGAAGAGTGTGCCGGCTTGTTTAATTGTGCGAGTGTTGTCGTTTTGTTGCTTGTGTGTGTGTGTGTTTGTGTGTGTGTGTGTGTATGTGTGTGTGTGTGTGAGAGAGAGAGAGAGAGAGAGAGAGGGAGAGAGAGAGAGAGTGAGGGAGAGGGAACGAGGGAGAGAGGGAATAAATATGTCTGTCTGTGTTTTATTGTCTGACGTCTAGGTGGGGAGGGGTAGTGGTATGGGTTGTCAGCGGTTCCATAGTTGGGGCTAGGTCTGGGAAGTGGTGTGATGTGTTTTGTGCTACCGTACGCGCTGGGCAGATATACTTGTGTTTGGGGAGTCGTTGAGTACGAGGTCTTGTTGTAATTAGGTTTTCCATGTCAGGTCTTTGCGTTAGTATTCGTTGTCCGTAGTTCGCGCGCAGTTTTGTCAGTCGTGTCTGGAGTGGTTCCACGTTAGCTATTTCGTATACGTCGTTGCTGGGCGTCCTTGCCGGGAGTTTCGCAAGGTTGCGGAGTAGTCGTCGTTCTGTACTGTAAAGTCTGTCTGCTACCGTGTGCGGAATTCCTCCCAGCGGGGCGCCGGCGTATTCTAGAACTGGTCTGATAAAAGTTTTGTATGTGTGTACGGCTGTTTCCATGCTGCAGCCACGGAGGCGTCCTTGTACTTGTCGTATCAGTCTTTGGCGTTTTCTAGTCTTGTCGAGAAGGTAGTTCAGGTGAGTCATCCAGTTCATGTGTTTGTCTAGGAATACGCCAAGGTACCTGGCCGTGTTGACAAGTCTGAGTGGCGTGTTCCAGAGTGTTAATTGTATGTCGTTGTCGTTTTGCTGTCTCTTTTTGGTCAGGTTTCTGTGTCGAAAGAGTACTGTTTGTGTCTTTGCTGGGTTTGGTCTTATTCTCCACTTTTCCATCCAGTCTTCGAGTCGTTTTAGGTATGCGTCCGTCTTCCTCTGTATAGTTGTTGTCCTGAGTGATGTACACCAGTAAGCTGTGTCGTCTGCGTATAGGGCTATTGTTTCGTCTGGGGATTGGGTGGTCGGTATATCTGCTGTGTACAGCGCGTACAGCAGCGGAGACAGGATGCCGCCCTGCGGCACTCCTGCTTGTGGGGTGAAAGGTTGGGAAGAGGTGTTGTGTACGTGTATCCTGCGTACTCGGTCGGTGAGGTATGCCTTTATGAGCCGGACCATTTTGACAGGGATCCCTATCTCGCACAGCTTGTAGAGGAGTCCGTCATGCCATAGCTTGTCGAACGCCCTTTCAATATCCAGGAATACTGCGAGGGTGCAGTGTCCATTGTTGAAGCCCTGCGTGACTCCGTTCACGAGTTTGAATAGTGGATCATTCGTGGAGTGCTTACTGCGGAAGCCAGCTTGGATCAGGGGAAGGAGTTCTTTCTGTTCTACGTATGTCTTGAGTCTGTCTGTGATGATTCTTTCATAGGTTTTTCCCAGTACGTCTAAAAGAGAGATGGGTCTGTAGGATCGTGGGTCTGTTCTTAGTTTGTCTGGTTTAGGGATCATGATCGTCTTGCTTGTTTTCCAGGCAGTTGGGATGGTCTCTGTACTGATGCAATAATTGAACATGAGGGATAGGATAGGGATGAGTGTAAGGAGAGGTGCCTTTTGTAGGTGAATTCGTCGTATGTCGTTTAGGCCTGGCGCTGAGTTCCGTCCCGTTAGTATCGCGTCCATTATTTCTTTGTCAGTTATCGGTTTAGTTAGGGAGTTTTCGTTTTCAGTCTCTACTGTGTATGTGTTAAGTAGTCGTGGGAGTCGGAGTTCTACCGTTCGTCTGAAAGCCTCGTCGAAGGTGTTGTCATGTGGGAAGGAGTATACGTCTTCTAACACGTCTTTGTAGATGTCGGCTTGTTGTTGTGGGTCTGTCGTTGGCTCGTTGTTTGTAATTAGTGTGGTGGTAGTTGTCGCTCTTTGTCCCGTCAGTGTTTTAAATCGTTTCCAAAATTGTCCTCCGTTTCTGTAGTTTAGTCTCTCGCATGTTTCTTCCCACTGTCTTTGTCGATGTGTCGAGATGATTTGTTTGACGCGATTGTTCAGTCGGTTCCAGGTTTGTCGTAAGTTCGGGTTGTTGGTTCGTCTCATCTCTCTTTGTAGTCGTCTTTTCCGTTGTATTAGGTCGAGAGCTTCTCGGGGGATAGTAGGTTTCCAGTTGTCTATGGTGATTTGCGGTATGGCTTCCTCTATTGCGTGTTTAAACGCTGATTCTATTTTAGTCGTGGCAAGTTCCAGGTCGTGGGGGTCTGTCACGGTCATGGGGATGGATAATTCTTGTTCGAGTACGTCTTTGTACTTATTCCAGTCGGCGTTTGAGTATTGTCGTATAGTTCGTCTGATTGGTGGAGGATTCGGTGGGGCTATTGCATTTGTGGAAAAGAGGATGGGGAGGTGGTCACTTGTTATTGAGTTGCCGACTTCCGCATTGGCTATTGAGTCACTTATGGTAGGGCTGTATAGGATATGATCGGGCGCTGACGTTCCTTGGTGGCCTATAAAAGTGGGTTGGTAGATGGGGAGGCGGTCTACAGGTTCGGTCGTCAGAAGGTCAAACAGGATTTGTCCGTTGTGGTTTGTACTGTGGTCACCAAGTCTCTCGTGTCGCGCATTCAGGTCAGTTAGTAAGATGAATCTGTCTTTCGTCATAAGGTGTCGTATCGCGTGGATCGGGAGAGGGTTATTAGGAGGGTTGTACAAACATGCAATTGTTACGGTCCTTGCGTTGTGGCCCTTTAGTTTGACCATGACGATCTCTGTGTCCCCAAGCTGTGCGGGGGGAGGGACTTCCGTAGCCGCTATCGTATTGCGCACGTATAGCGCGACGCCGCCTCTACCGTCTCTGTCTCTGTCCTTGCGGAAGCAGTTAAACTTCGGTATATTGCACTGCTTCCCCTGAGACAGCCACGTCTCGGCGATGCCGGCCACGTGTATGTTGTTGCGCAATAGTGTGTGCGTGAGTAGTGTTCTCCTGTCTTTGACTCCTCTCGCGTTGGCGAAGAGGAGATTTAACTGCTGTTGGTGGTCGGCCATGTTCGTACCGCGACTTGGTTTTTAGTAAGTTTTGTTTCTGGAAGTGTGTGGGTGTGGTGTGTTTTGTATACGTGCGGGTGCGGGTTGCGGTTGGGGCGTTTGTGTGGTGGGTGTCTGGTGTTGTGTAGGTGTTTGTGGGGGTTGGGATGTTTGTGTGGTAGGTGTCTGTGGTTGTGTAGGTGATTGTGGGGTGTGTGTTATGTCCAGTTGTGTTGCCGGACTGACCCTGTCTGCCACCGTTACATGTAGGCAGACTCCTGACTGGGTCGCCTTGATGCTCTTATGTAAGATTTGCTGCGACACGTGGTTCACTGTTTTTGAGGCGCGCTCGCGGCCGCAGACTATATGTACCTGGCGCGCCAACGTCCGAGGGCTTCTCCGCGGTCATTTCCGGTGCGGTTCTCCTCTTGCTACCTGCGACGGTCGTTCGCTGCAGTACGGGAAGCCAGGATCCGTTTACCCTAAGGCTTTCCTCTTTCTTGTTGAAACTGTTCGCGTGTTTTTGGATTTCTACAGCTTCTCTGAACAAGCGCGTGTGATAGTGCTTCTCTACAGCCAGAACTTCCGTGTCGGCGAATTTTATTACGTGGTCGGTCTCATTCAGTGCGTGCTCTGCCACGGCCGATTTCTCCACCTGCCCCAACCTGCAATGTCGCTTATGCTCTTTGATCCTGGTGTTAATGGATCGTCCAGTCATTCCGACATAAACTTTTCCGCATGTGCAAGGTATACGGTATATTCCCGACATTGCAAGTGGGTCTCTTTTCTCCTTCGCCGATCTAAGACACTCTTTGATCTTCCTTGTCGGTTTGAAAATCGTCTTTACGCCGTGTTTGCGCAATATACGGCCGATTCTGTCCGTCACTCTGGGAATGTATGGCAGAAAGGCCGTACCCGACATTTCTTTTTCTGGTTCCTTACTTCGCCGAGTGTTTGGCTCTGTTACACTTCTAATGTAATTTGTGGAGTACCCATTGCTCCTCAGAACAGTTTCCAGGTGTTGCATTTCTCGTTTGAGGTGTTGAGGCTCACATATTCGTCCTGCTCTCGTTACGAGCGTACTAATCATGCCTCTTTTCTGGCTCGGGTGGTGGTTTGACAGTTTGTGCAGGTATCGGTCCGTGTGTGTCGGTTTTCGATACACGCTGTGTCCCAGGTTTTCGCTGTCCCTTGTGACCAGCACATCTAGAAATGGCAGTTTCTTGTCCTTTTCTACTTCCATGGTAAATGTTATGTTGGCATGGAGGCTGTTCAAGTGTCTCAGGAATTCACCGAGCTGTTCTTCACCATGACTCCACTCCGCGAAAGTATCATCGACGTACCTGTACCACACCTTAGGTTTGCAAGTCGCCGAGTCCAGTGCCTGTGCTTCGAATTGTTCCATGAAGAAGTTGGCCACCACTGGACTGAGAGGACTACCCATGGCGACGCCTTCCAGCTGTTCGTAGAAATCGCCATTCCACGTGAAATAGCTCGTGGTGAGACATGCATGGAAGAGCTTTTTGATGTCTTGCGGGAACATGGAACCGATGTGCTCCAGAGCGTCGCTGAGTGGCACTTTCGTAAATAACGAAACAACATCAAAACTGACCAGGAGGTCGTTTGGCGCAAGTTTCAGTTTCTTCAGCTTCTCAATGAAATGTCCTGAGTCCTTAATGTATGTGTCGGTCTTTCCCACGTGTGGCTGGAGCAGAGAGGCCAAGTGTTTCGCCAGTTTATACGTTGGTGAGCCAGGAGCGCTAACGATCGGTCTCAGTGGAACGTTGTTCTTATGGATCTTGGGTAATCCATACAGCCGAGGTGGTAGGGCTTCTGTGTTGCGCAGGTTTCTCTGTATGTCCGCCGGCAGAGAAGACGCCTTGATTAATCGATTCGTATTCCGAGTGATACGCTGCGTCGGATCTGCGCTTAGTTTTCGGTACGTCGTCGGATCTAATAGGTCTCGGATCTTTTGCTCATAATCTTTGGTCTTCATTACGACGGTCGCATTCCCCTTATCGGCAGGCAGTACCAATGTACTCTTGTCGGCGTTGAGATTCTTAATGGCTTGTACCTCTTCTTTCTTCAGGTTGCAAGCTGGTGGTTTTGCTCGGCGCAGTATCCTGGCTGTTTCAGTGCGTATTTCCTCTGCCCTTTCACAAGGAAGGGTCCGAATGGCTGCTTCATTGTTGGTTCAAATGGCTCTGAGCACTATGGGACTCAACATCTTAGGTCATAAGTCCCCTAGAACTTAGAACTACTTAAACCTAACTAACCTAAGGACATCACACACACCCATGCCCGAGGCAGGATTCGAACCTACGACCGTAGCAGTCCCGCGGTTCCGGACTGCAGCGCCAGAACCGCATGGCCACCGCGGCCGGCGCTTCAGTGTTGGCAATGATGTCCTCCATAGGTATAGTTCTCGGGATGATAGCGAAATTCCCTCCTTTTTGAAGAACTGACACTTCCTCTTCGGTCAATTGTCGTTCAGTGAGGTTGACCACTGTGTGTGACATGTCGGGAATCGCCTTGTCGGTCGGCTTCCGGCATCTTTCAAACTTTTTCTTTTGCCGCTCGGTGCAGCGCTCGAGTTCGTTCTGCATGCTCCTGTGAGTGATGCTGTCGATCTTGTCCCAGTCGTCTCGATGCATTCTGCTACTTAGTTGATAGAAAATGTCCAGAAGTTCCTGATCCGTTCTTGCCAAGTCTCTCCGTGTTGTATGTATTCGCTCACGAAGAAAAGCTCGTTCCATTCTGTCGTAGATACGATGTGCTTGGGCGGTGGTGAATAGGCGCTTGCATCTCAAGAACTTCGGTGTAGCACATTCATCTCGGCACCGTGACAGAAAGGCGAGAGAGGACATCAGTCGCGCTTTCTTCTTCCGTCGTTGGTCAAGGCGTCGGTACAATCTGCAAATCTCCTCCCCGTAGAGGCGTAATACAAAATTGTTAAGGCTTTCGTGGCCACTTGTTGACAAACTGCCTATTGGCTTCTGTCTCGGGTTCTTCGGCCGACGTTCATCTAATGATTTTTCTGACGTTTCGCCAGCACGAGTGGCTGGCATTGTCAAAGCTTCACCCTCCATTGCCGGTGGTGAACTGGAGGCGAGCTCGCGGCCGCAGACTATATGTACCTGGCGCGCCAACGTCCGAGGGCTTCTCCGCGGTCATGGTGAAGAACAGCTCGGTGAATTCCTGAGACACTTGAACAGTCTCCATGCCAACATAACATTTACCATGGAAGTAGAAAAGGGCAAGAAACTGCCATTTCTAGATGTGCTGGTCACAAGGGACGGCGAAAACCTGGGACACAGCGTGTATCGAAAACCGACACACACGGACCGATACCTGCACAAACTGTCAAACCACCACCCGAGCCAGAAAAGAGGCATGATTAGTACGCTCGTAACGAGATCAGGACGAATATGTGAGCCTCAACACCTCAAACGGGAAATGCAACACCTGGAAACTGTTCTGAGGAGCAATGGGTACTCCACAAATTACATTAGAAGTGTAGCAGAGCCAAACACTCGGCGAGGTAAGGAACCAGAAAAAGAAATGTCGGGTACGGCCTTTCTGCCATACATTCCCAGAGTGACGGACAGAATCGGCCGTATATTGCGCAAACACGGCGTAAAGACGATTTTCAAACCGACAAGGAAGATCAAAGAGTGTCTTAGATCGGCGAAGGAGAAAAGAGACCCACTTGCAATGTCGGGAATATACCGTATACCTTGCACATGCGGAAAAGTTTATGTCGGAATGACTGGACGATCCATTAACACCAGGATCAAAGAGCATAAGCGACATTGCAGGTTGGGGCAGGTGGAGAAATCGGCCGTGGCAGAGCACGCACTGAATGAGACCGACCACGTAATAAAATTCGCCGACACGGAAGTTCTGGCTGTAGAGAAGCACTATCACACGCGCTTGTTCAGAGAAGCTGTAGAAATCCAAAAACATGCGAACAGTTTCAACAAGAAAGAGGAAATCCTTAAGGTAAACGGATCCTGGCTTCCCGTACTGCAGCGAACGACCGTCGCAGGTAGCAAGAGGAGAACCGCACCGGAAATGACCGCGGAGAAGCCCTCGGACGTTGGCGCGCCAGGTACATATAGTCTGCGGCCGCGAGCTCGCCTCCATACCCAGACGCACGGACAACATCACAGCCCAGCATCCTGTGATCCACTTACTAGATAACTAACATGTTTTACGGAGGTGACAGTAGAACTTTTGGTTTGGTCATCACGTTGGTGCGGGCGTGGAGGGGCCCCATCTCTTATTTTAGCTCGCCTCCAGTTCACCACCGGCAATGGAGGGTGAAGCTTTGACAATGCCAGCCACTCGTGCTGGCGAAACGTCAGAAAAATCATTAGATGAACGTCGGCCGAAGAACCCGAGACAGAAGCCAATAGGCAGTTTGTCAACAAGTGGCCACGAAAGCCGTAACAATTTTGAAACATCTAGTCTTTACCACCAGATGAAACTGGGATGAAACTACGGAGTGAAACTGAACCTACTGTCTCGTTACTTATTTTTATCATTTCAACACTGACCTGAGGAATTTTCCTGAGAAAAACAACACAAACTTAACCTATTTATTTATTACCCACAATATACAAGCCCAACGCAATCTGACTGCTCTACAATTACAAAATGACTTCAAATAATTAACACAAAAGAATGGTCCTGAACTGGAAGAAATCCTAACAATAACCCATACTTTTCATGTCACTTACCTCACAGAAGGTCTTCATAACACGAAATACAGCAATTACAGCAAGCAGCAACTATAGCCAACTAAATAAAAAGGATTCTGGCTACTATAGGCTCTAACTACAGTACTTGGAGGCATATGGTTAGCAAAAGAAAGATTTTGTTGAAGAGCAATCAATGTATTTAGCAGATTTTACCTTATTCATGTGACATCCAGTTCCAAAAAATATGTTGTTGGTAACAATTCCACTACCCAAACATTACCCATTACATCGTCCGCGGCTGGTGGTCTTGCGGTAGCGTTCTCGCTTCCCGCACATATGGTCCCGGGTTCGATTCCTGGCGGTGTCAGGGATTTTCTCTGCATCGAGATGACTGGATGTTGTGTGTCTTTCATCATCATTTCATCCTCACTCGCAAGTCGCCGTAGGGGAGCGGCGGCCGAACCGTTCCGCTAGGGGTCTCCCGCCCACCAACGCTCGTTATTCATTACCAACTACATCCATCTTCTTTTTGCAATGCATATCCTACAAACACTGAGTCTCCAAGAAGGACATACGTCCAAGCCGTCCACTCGCTACCTGCTAGTTCGTCTAACGACAGAGTCTCTTACCGAGGGCACGAAGAGCTGTCAGCGATATTAATTACAGTATATAGCGCTGCCAACATATAAACAAGGTTCTTACAAATGTAACGAAGTCACTTTCACTAAACTCCCGTCTTTTCAACAACAACAAAATAGTGTGATGAGATGGGAGCTACACACCAAGGTGTGCTGGCTACCACGAGGACGCAAATTGACTCGTGTTTTTGAACTGAAAGATGAGGTAAACGTGGCCTTACAAAATTGAAACCCGGTCTGGTGAGGCATTTTGAAGATGTAGACTCGATTTGCCAATTAGTTTATTTGACGGATACATTCAACAAATTTGGCGATCTCAATCTTAAACTTGAAGGTTTTGACAGAAGTATTTTTAAAGCTTGTGAGAAAGTAATGGGTCTTTATTAGAAAGTTTTATTTGGACTGATTGCGTTAATGAAGGGAAAGTGACATAGTGGACAAAATGAAGTTATTGTAGCTGACAAACTTTCGGAAATAATCAAATTCCACCTACAAATACTCAGGATACAGTTTTTAAAATACTTTCCAGAAATTGAGAAGTATGATAATATACAAGAATGGATTAAAAGTCCGTTTCGCGCCACCGCCATCAGTTCCTCTGATCTTCCTGTAAAATTAAAGGGAAGTCTTTTGCAAATGTCGTTTTGACAGTTCACCGAAAATAAAAATCTATAACATTTCAGTTTGTGATTTCCAAACACAAAGAGTACACTGAACTTGGCGACACTGTCCTTGCTCACCATCTCCTTCCCCCCTCTACTTATTTGTGTGATCAGGGTTTCTCTGTGTTGACAGCAATCACAACGAAACAAAGAATTACCTTGATTGCATAATCACCGTTGATATTCCCCCTAGCGAACATACAGCCACGAACAGAGGTGCAGTTGCCTAGCAAACAAACTCAGTCATCTCATTAACAAGTTAAAAAAGTATCCAAATTCATAGATACACGTAACGTAGTTCCTGTATTTATGTCATACATTTAAAGCACAATCCTCCTTTTTGTAGTATTAAATATGTTATAAATTTTATATTATAGATAGGGCTATGTGAAATTTGAATTAAGGATAAAATTTTAGAGTTAAGCCTAGAGTTATGCGAAGAAAAAGAAAGTTGAATACCACTGTACTCGATAAAAAGGCTCGATGCTGCACATGCAGGCTTGTGGTCTGCCAGATTAACCGCGCTGAAGTCACTTCTCGTAAACTCGAATTCTAGTATCGCATTCAACGGACTAGTAAAACTTTTAACCTCGAGTACTCCAAAATACTTGAGAAGCGCATCGTACCAGAGCAGCATTTGTTACATGCGTGAATGTGCCACAGTCACACGAAATAAAAGTAAAATCGGTGACCCGCTGGGTGTATGCATTGTTACGAGACAGTTTTTCCAAAACTGCTCAGTAATTTAGTTAATAACACACTATTTAAATTAGACTACTGAATCAATTAAAATTACTAGCGACGCATGGCAGTATGTATGGATGTTACTGAAACAAATATCAGTGATCGCAAATCTAGTAAGTACATCTTCATTTCATTTTTATACAGTGACGAATACGTGTAATGTTTTTCTGAGAGCTGTGACTGCTGGATGACTGAGAGTGTAAGGACCACAGGAGTGCAGCTGCAAGAGAGTCGTAAAATTGTTCTTGCTGAAAGATAGAGTCTCAGGCAGGTACACACTAAATGGAAGATCGCTGCTGAAGACATTATCGTACGTTCCGATAGGAACTTCGCAGAGGGCAGGAGGCGGCATTTGGCAGGCTATATACTTCTATTCTGGGAGGTAGCGTAAATAGTACTTTCTACAAAGGTAGAGATCTTCATGGGGTGGGAAAACACGAGCACTCAGAGCGAGAAGAATGTGTTGGACCCAAAGGAGGGCAGCAGTAAGGGAGCCTTGGATTGATTCATCGGAATTGTTTTTGTTAGAGGTACGGAGACTCACGAGTATGGTTCAAATGGCTCTGAGCACTATGGGACTTAACATCTGTGGTCATCAGTCCCCTAGAACTGAGAACTATTAAACCTAACTAACCTAAGGACATCACACACATCCATGCCAGAGGCAGGATTCGAACCTGCGACCGTAGCGGTTGCGCGGTTCCAGACTGAAGCGCCTAGAACCGCTCAGCCACAGCGGCCGGCGAGCACTGAAAGACAAGGGACCACAATACAGCGATAGACATTGAAAGCTGATTTTGCAACATGCCAGTGCAGTGCAAAGTCGCAAAATCAATCAAAACACACTTGGAAATGAAATGGGGATTCTCACCCCAGCCACAGTATTCATCACACATTGCTTCCTCTGACTACCACCTTTTCCGATTAAAGGCATGCGACATGGCTGTCCAGCATCTCCTGCTATATGAACAAGTGCAAAACTGGAAAGATTCATGTATCTCTTCAAAAGACACCTAGTTTTTCCAACGCAGTATTCGTACGCTGCCCGAAATACGGGAGAAAGCACAGGCCAGTGATAGTCAGTTATTTGAATCGTAAATTTATTAAAGGTTTTTCTCAATAAAGCCTCGACCTTCGACAAAAAACGGCGGAATAGAAGTGGAAGAACTAATATAAAAAAATTCACTTTTAAATTTACCGAATTTTGAATGATAAACTTTAGTTCGCCTTGCAGTAAAAAAACCAATGACGACAACAAAACGAGGCCCCACCAGGAAGGCAAAAAGTTCCTAAGATCTAATTTAAATGAATCATCCGATTTCGCAAAATCATAAATATTATGTTATTTGAGATACGTGCGTGAACAATGTACTGTTGGGAAGAGTCTTACATGGTTCCCGCTAGGTAGCAGCAGTGTGCGCCCATTTCAGTTCTTGTAGAAATGGTCTCGGGACAACAGGAAGCGTTTTGTTTTCTACGTTTCGCTCAGAGCAGGTCAGTAATAACTGTTCAGCGTGACTTTTGTACTAGGTACGTTGTGAATCCTCCTACAGCGCAGAGAACTAGACGATGGCATAAACAATTCCCAGAAGCAAGTTTTTTGTGAAAAGGCAAATCGCCGGGCCGTCCCCGAGTGTCTGACACAGACGTCGAAAGCATCCGCCATAGTTTCACATGGAGTTGCCTCGCGGAGCAATCGAGAGGTGTAAGGCGCATTGTGGCGGACCGCGCGGCTCCCGCCGTCGAAAGTTCGAGTCCTCCCTCGGGCATGGGTGTGTGTGTTGTCCTTGGTGTAAGTTAGTTTAAGTAATGGGTAAGATTAGGGACTTACGACCTCAGCAGTTTGGTCCCATAACACCTTACCACAAATTTCCAACTTCACATGGAGTTCGCAGAAATTCGTTCGCTGTGCAGCTCGACAGCTCAACATGCCCCCAATGTCCGTCTGGTGTGTGCTGCGTCGACGTTTACATATGAAACCACACAAAATTCAGCTACTGCAAGCTCTCTGTGAAGGCGACAAACAACAATGTGTGGAGTTCTGTAATTTCGCTCTTGGCAAGATGGAGGATGACAGTTTTCTTCCACGCTTAGTGTTTAGTGTAGTGTTATCAGTTAGCCAACACTACGCACACTACTTGGTTGAGGAGGCCGAATGCACGCGTTAACTCACGCAGGCTGGCGTGAGGTCTGAAACAGGATACGTAATGAATGCTATAAAGAAAAGTACGTAGCTGCTGGAATACTTAACTTTAATCCATCATTGTTGTACATCGCTCTTGACGATACAAGTGAGACTCTGTAGATACATGCAATGTCATACTAATGGCGCCTTGCTAGGTCGTAGCCATTGACTTAGATGAAGGCTATTCTAACTATCTGCTCTGCAAATGAGCGAGGCTCCGTCAGTGTGCATCGCTAAGTCGTCCGTACAACTGGGGCGAGTGCTAGTCCGTCTCTATAGACCTGCCGTGTGGCGGCGCTCGGTCTGCAATTACTGATAGTGGCGACACGCGGGTCCGACGTATACTAATGGACCGCGGCCGATTTAAAGCTACCACCCAGCAAGTGTGGTGTCTGGCGGTGACACCACATTTAGTGACGAGACATCACATTTAAAGGGAAGGTGAACAGTCTTAATGTGAGAATATGGGTTACGGAACAACCACATGAAGCTGTACAATATGAGAGGGACTGTCCAAAATTTAATGTGCTCTGTGCAGTTTCACGGGAAAAGGAGTATGGTCCATTTTTGCCGAGAACACTTCCTGTAGGAAGAACATATTTCGATATGACTGAGAACTTTCTTATCCCACAGTTGGAGACTATTCGAACGACTTCATTTACCAACAGGATGGGGCACTACCACACTGGCATCTGGAAGTGCGGGAATTTTTAAATCAAAGGATTACTGAACGATGAATCGGTCGCACTGCACCAAATGATTCAGCCTTACATTACTGGCCAACAAGGTCACCGAATCTGACTAAATGTGATTATTTTCTGTGCGTGTTCATGAAAGATCGTGTTTATGTGCCTCCGTCACCAACAACAATGAATGAACTGAGACATCGCATAACAGGAGCTGTGGAAGCTGTAACTCAAGCCGTGTTCGGTGCAGTGTGGGAGCAATCTGAATACTGCATTGACTTATCCCGTGGATCTCAAGGGGGCAGATTTACCGCCTATGAGAAGGTATGAAAAATTTTTTTGAATTTCCCGGTCATCAAAACACAGAATTTATTGTATATGTTTATTAGTTTCAAAAATGAGACGTGTCTAATCGGATGATTGTTTTTGATACACCTTATATATTTGTGGTTCGTTGCTGTTTCAAATTATAAACCGTAAAATACAGGCACAATGCTCATAATGTCTATTTTCGACAAGACAGCACTTGAAAAGTATCTTGTATTAAACTAACTAAACCTGTGATTTTTTTTTAGAATTTCTTGCCATTTTCGAGAATTAGTTCTCACTATAGGGTATTCTCCGAAAGTTTGCTGAAAATTTTGTAATTTAATTCACTCATGAGTAAAATGTAAAAATGAAAGGAACTTCCGCGTGATGTATCACTGCCACATAACATAGCTCGATTGGTTTTGATTTTGTTT
The DNA here is from genome assembly GCF_023898315.1 of Schistocerca nitens. Taxonomy (NCBI): domain Eukaryota; kingdom Metazoa; phylum Arthropoda; class Insecta; order Orthoptera; family Acrididae; genus Schistocerca; species Schistocerca nitens. The sequence goes on from NC_064621.1 coordinate 335,079,370, forward strand.
TGCTTTAGGGCATAAAAAACAACTGGTGTTATACGCGCCCAATTCAAAACTATGGAACACGAGGACAGAGAGGAGTTAAAAATCGACTATATGTCAGTCCTACTGGACATAATAGAAGTCAGTTAAATAGAGGCATATGGAAAATGGCTAAGAAAAGACACCATACAGAAACGGAGGTCGAAAACTAAAAATTAAACGGCCTTCACCCTATACCTTTGGCGGATAAAAAGTAAAACGCGTTCGTCAGCTAGCGCGTCATTTGCTAAAACGGCTGATAACTCAGAAGGCAAACCCATGCGGCAACGTGACCGGTTAAAAAATTAGCATTCCATCAGGAAGTGGCGGACAGTTAAAACTTGGGCGCAATGTATACGAAGTGGTGGGGTAGCGCCACTTATCAAATGACGATGACTAAAAAGGCAGTGTCCAATATGCAGCCTACTTAAAATGACCTCCTCCCGGCGGGAGGGCCGAGAGGAAGTCGTTCAAGCCACTGGGAGACGCTTAATAAGACGGAGCTTATTCCCGTGAAGCGAGGACCATTGGCGATGCCAAAGGGACACCATCTCCTGACAGACGGCAACACAGAGATCATCGGAGGGAATACAAGAATTCGCGGGCTGAGGTACGAGGACTGCAGCCTTGGCAGAAGCGTCAGCAGCCTCGATTCCTGGCAGACCGACATGACCAGGAATCCACATCGAGGGGCGGAGGGGGGGGGGGGCGGGGTGGCAAGTGCTCTACCGGTAAAGCACTTGCCCGCGAAAGGCAAAGGTCCCGAGTTCGAGTCTCGGTCCGGCACACAGTTTTAATCTGCCAGGAAGTTTCATATCAGCGCACACTCCGCTGTAGAGTGAAAATTTCATGCTAGAAACATCCCCCAGGTTGTGGCTAAGCCATGTCTCACCAATATCCTTTCTTTCAGGAGTCCTAGTTCTGCAAGTTTCGCAGGAGAGCTTCTGTAAAGTTTGGAAGGTAGGAGACGAGGTACTGGCAGAAGTAAAGCTGTGAGGACGGGGCGTGAGTCGTGCTTGGGTAGCTCAGTCGGTAGAGCACTTGCACACGAAAGGCAAAGGTTCCGAGTTCGAGTCTCAGTCCGGCACACAGTTTTAATCTGCCAGGAAGTTTCACATTGTAGATTTATTTCGTGACCAGCAGTTGCGCGGTAATATCCGCCGTTTTGGGTTTCATGTGTTATTGTCGGCTGCCGTAGAAGCGACGCAACGTTGTTTGCAGTTTTTCTCGTCATTCGCGTTACATGGCTTATAGCAAAGCCGTCTGTGTTTAAGATGCAAATATCCGGTTTGCACCGCGATAGATCAGTCTCACTCTGTTATCAATGTTAATTCTGTTAATCCGGTAGGATTTGTCGTGCTGCCACTGTCCGTGTGCTCGCAACGTGTTTCCACTCATTACCATTACATTCCGTTTTTTTTTTTTTTTTTAATCGCGAGTCCTCTCACTGGTTTGATGCCGTCCACCACGAATAGGTCTCCCGTGCCAACCTCTTCATCTCAGAGTAGCACATGCAACCTGCGTACTCTATTATTTGCTGAGTGTATTCCAATCTCTGTCTTCCTCTACAGATTTTGCCCTCTACAGCTCCCTCTAGTACCTGATGACATTGCCATCATGAGTGAAAGTAAGGAAAATTACACGATCTGCTGGATGGGATAAACGGCCTAATGAGTACAGAATCGAAGAAAGACGAAAGTAATGAAGGTGGCAGAAATGAGAACAGCAAGAAACTTAACATCAGGATTTTTGGTCAGGAAGTAGAGGAATTCTACTATCTAGGCAGCAAAATAACCAGTAACGGACGGAGCAAGGAGGAGACCAAAAGCAGACTATCATTGGCAAAAAGAGCATTCCTGGCCAAGAAAAGTCTACTAGTATCAAACATAAGCCTTAATTTGAGGAAGAAATTTCTTGGAATGCACGTTTGGAGGACAGTATTGTATGGTAGTGAAACATGGCTTGTAGGCAAGGGAATCGAAGCATTTGAGATGTGGTGCTACAGACTTCTGCTGAAAGCTTAGGAATGAGGAGGTTTCGTGAATATCGGTAAGGAAAAGAATATGTGGGAAACACTGACAAGCAGGAGTGACAGGATGACGGGACATCTGTTAAGACATTTCATGGGGGCTTAATTATATTGAATGCAAATAATTTTAATTTTTTGATTTAGTAGCTGTCTGTCCGTTTACGAAGTCTCGTAAACGGTTGGCCCTGACTAGTATTTGTACGCAATCTGACTGCATAGAACAACAACAAAGAATGAAAGAAATTTCCGTTAACACAATTAATTAATTAAGTCCCCAGCAACTATAAAACCTACAAAACCAAAGCACAAGTATAACTGTTCTGTGTGTGGAAGTGTGATTCAACGTACGCATCTGGCACGGTTCTCTTCAATAACACAAGAAATTTTAAATATCATTTATACTGAAGTAATTAAAGAAAATAGAAATACCATAATTACGCAAGAAAACCAGAATTACACTCTAATCCAAGAACACAAGCCAGATGCTTTATTGACTGAACCTGTAATGACGCATTATTCAAGACATTGAAATAATGAGAAAAAAAGCGAGTTTTGTTACCTTCATATATATTGACGAAAAGCACTCTAATCATTACAATATCTCCATTGGAACAACATCTGCTGTATAGCCCATCAAACAACTGCATAAAACATGGAACAAGCACTCACTGCTACAACATCTACACACCGACTCGCTACTACCACATCTCAACAAGCACTCTCCACCACGACCTCTCGACAAGCACTGCCCACCGCTACCTCTCAATAATCACTGTCCACTACGACATCTCAGCAAGCACTGCCCACCGCTACTTCTCAATAATCACTGCCAGTGGAGGCGGCGGAACAATACTCTCTAGCGCGATCTCTGGCGCTGTGGCTCAGTGTAGCCACCTTTCATATGCCCTTCCTCCACGGGCTAGAATTTGATGGTATTTTTGCCAGCATTGGTGGTGAAAATACCACCAAATTCGTCAAAAAAAATTACAGACAAAAAATAAAAGATAAAATTAATACATAAATATCACATAACTAGATAAAATTTTGGCTTTGCACTGACCTTCAATAACCTAATATATAAAATACAGTAAGGAATACAAATTCTTTCATACATGTGACTTTACATAATAGTTTACACAAGTATTATGTGGTTAAACAGTTCAATCAATAGCGTCAGCAATGGCGAATTTGTGCAGGTAAGAGTCTCATAACATTTCACAAACAGTAATACACAAAAATATCAGTTTATACAAATATTCACACAAATGATTTCCATAGTTCAAGAAACAAGTAGTTGACAGTTCCAGCAGTAGCACCCAGCAATGGTCAACAGGTGCAAATACCAACAAGTGACATCATTTTAGTAGAACCAGTTCCATCAGTTGCACCCAGCAATGTTGAACAGGTGCTACAACAACAAGTGACATCATCTCAGTAGAAGCAGTCCATCAGTGGCACCCAGCAATGTTGAGCAGGTGCAGACAGCAACAAGTGACATCATTTCAGTATAAGCAGTTCCATCAGTGGCACCCAGCAATGTTGAACAGGTGCTACAGCAACAAGTGACATTATTTCAATAGATGCAGTCCATCAGTGGCACCCAGTAATGTTGAACAGGTGCAGACACCAACAAGTGACATAATCTCAGTAGAAGCAGTCCATCAGTGGCACCCAGCAATGTTGAACAGGTGCTACAGCAACAAGTGACACCATTTCAGTAGAAGCAGTTCCATCAGTGGCACCCAGCAATGTTGAGCAAGTGCAGACATCAACAGGTGACATCCTTTCAGTAGAAGCAGTCCATCAGTGGCACCCAGCAATGTTGAGCAGGTGCAGACAGCAACAAGTGACATCATTCAGCAGAAACAGTTCCATTAGTGGCACCCAGCAATGTTGAGTAGGTGCAGACACCACAAGTGACTTCATTTCAGTAGAAGCAGTCCATCAGTGGCACCCAGCAATGTTGAGCAAGTGCAGACACCAACAGGTGACATCTTTTCAGTAGAAGCAGTCCATCAGTGGCACCCAGCAATGTTGAGTAGGTGCAGACACCAACAAGTGACTTCATTTCAGCAGAAGCAGTCCATCAGTGGCACCCAGCAATGTTGTACAGGTGCAGACAACAACAAGTGACATCATTTCAGTAGAAGCAGTTCCATAAGTTGCACCCAGCAATGTTGAACAGGTGCTACAGCAACAAGTGACAACATTTCAGTAGAAGCAGTTCCATCTGTGGCACCCAGCAATGTTGAGCAAGTACAGACAGCAACAAGTGACATCATCTCAGTAGAATCAGTTCCATCAGTTGCACCCAGCAATGCTGAACAGGTGCTACAGCAACAAGTGACATCATTTCAGTAGAAGCAGTTCCATCTGTGGCACCCAGCAATGTTGAACAGGTGCAGACACCAGTCCATAATATTCACTATCTCTAATCACACTGTTCATCAGAGTTTATCAGCAGAAATGAAACATGTCCTAGTGGCACCAATCACGTAGAAAAAGTGCAAGTAACAGTCCATAATATTCACTATTACTAATCACACAGTTCATCAGCAGTAATTAAACATTTCTAAGTGGCACCCATTAATGTTGAGCAAGTGCAGATAACAGTCCATAATATTCACTATCACTAATCAGTCAGTTAATCAAAGTTCATTAGCACAAATTAAACATTTCCAAGTGGCACCCATTATGTTGAACAAGTGCAGGTAACAGTCCATAATATTCACCATCACTAATGAGACAGTTCAGTCATGAACAATAGTTTGAATGCACACACAATTGCTTTAACAAAATTATTATCAATGCTCTTACACTAAACATACAAATCATAATAAACACAATGATATCAGATAATTGTCATATTAACTATTACAAATACACAAATATCAGTAAACCTATAATATTTATGGGTGTCAGTGCAAGCCACAACAAACAAGTAAAATAATATTTAGGAGATAGTGAAAGGTCTCTGTTGGATTCCTTTCATCTTTAATTTCTTAAATCTGATGTCATTTATGGAGTAAATTCCTCTCCTAAATTTACTGTGGCGTTTCTGACTATCTGGGAGGAGACTGAGTAGAGGAACGTGTTACTTTTACACATAAACAAGAACGATCTGTCACACTACTACACTTTAAAGCACAGTTTATATGTAATTCTTATATGTAATTCATGTCACACAGTCTCATACGGAACCTACATCCGCTTTCTGTTATATACTGTATATGATAAGATACTGTCATCCCCCTTCCCTTCTGTGTGAGAGGATGAATGATCAAATGTGTTTGTAGTTGCATGCTTGAGGGTAGCAGACAAGGCTGTCTGCTAGAGAACAGTAGGACCAACGTCGGGACAGGTAGCTACGGTTCCTAAAAGCAAAGAGGTTTCTATTCTTAGTATGGTCCGGTCCGTCCCTTGTCATGTTGGTATAGGAAGCTGCCCCTCTGGCCCCTTCCGTTTGTCTTTGTGAGCCACTCTGAGGGAGCACGCTGGGCAGTGGTAGACAGTGGCAGTCGAGTAGTTGGAGAGTTGCAGTCCGGTAGTAGGCAGTAGCAGTCTGGTAGTAGGCAGTTGCAGTCTGGCGGTGGCGAGCGTCTTAAATGGTAAGATTTCCGGCTAAGCGCGTGTCTGCTAAGTCCGTAGGACAATGGATTTGTTAAGTTCAGCTTAACTGAGAATTTAATCACTTTTATTTCGGGTTTAGCTCTAAAACATCTAAGGTTATCTTAAATTGCAGCGTAGTGTAATTCTCGTGTGAAGTTCATATTATTTTCCGGTAGTTGCTTTGTTACTACTTTATGAGTAAAGTGGAACCACGTGTTGGTCAGTAACTCTAACTAAGATCAATTTTAAATCCGAATGCTTGTGTGATTATAACGTCTGGTCTTGAGAATATTTTCAATATAGCAACTTTTCTTTATGTTCAACCCACGTGGGGTGTACTTTGTGAGACCAGTACCACGTGCTTATATAACTGTTTGACCCGTCAGGTTAACAGTAAGACGTTAGTAACCAGTTCGAGGTTTTTCTTTTGTAATTTGCTTTTCGATCTAATTTATTTTTATTATCTAAATTATTGTGGAGTTATACGCTTTCTGTAAACCAAGTTGACCACGTGAAGCATGTGGTGTAATCATCAAAGTAGCCCTCAGCTATTCTTCTTGGGAAGATTTCACAAAGAGTTAATATGAATTTAGTATACCAGTGTGTGGTAATTACATGACAGACAGGATTGTGCTTCGAATGTAATTTCTTTGACTGAAAATTTGAATCTGTTGGCTGTGGTTAACTTTCTCTTGCATGTGTTTCAATGTTCTTTGTGTGTTGTTTTATGAATGCAGTGTTGTATCCAGTCTCCCAATCTTGGCTCGATATTTTATGTGTTCTGTAAGATTCCAATCCCACATTTTCACAATCGTAAATAAGGCACCAGCTCAGTTATAACCCACGTATAATATGCTGAAATTTCAATGAACAATCTTAAAATAAATTTGCAAATATAAACTGATTTCTTTCTTTTTATTTAAATTCTCCTTTTATAAATATATATTACCGGTTGTTGTATGACTGTAAAAGATTATAATCAATGTTAGTCAGATTGGTAATGTGGTAAACCTAGACTAGTTACCTGCTGAAACAGTTGCCCAGTAAACGCACGGTTAACCTCCCCAGACAGCTCACGGCTTGTAACCCGGTTTCATTGTATATTAGCGCCGATCTCAGCATAGCAAATTCAAGTAGAAATATTACACATGGCGACCCTGTTCTGTGTTTCCGCTAGACTCTGGAATCTCTGATACGTTAGATTGCGAGCGTTGTTATAATCTTAATTTTTTTTCCCTACAGCGCTCAAACTACTTTTGCGTTGTTTCTGAGCAGACGTTCAAAAGATTCACGGCGTTGTTGAGCGGCGTTGTGTTGTTTGTCTTGTTTTGTTTTCTATATTTGTTTGTTCTATATATGTGTGTTTTTTTTCTCTCGCTTGTAAATTCCACTGTTTCGATCAAACATAAAAATTTGTTTTGCGTGTGAAAAAGTGTGTACTAGGTTGGGTATCTTTCTTGTGACTGTCGTAATTTTTGGGAGACACATTTATTGTGATTAGTGTGTTGCGTACTGGGTGTAAATTGCACTAATGCTGACACGTAACCAAGCTAAAAGTAAGCGGTCCGACAACTTAAGCAACATGGACCAAGGGGATAATTTGATTTCCAATATTAACGCGTCGGGCGGTTCCGAAAGTGCAATGGGGAATACTTCAGACGAAATGCAAAACAGCACAAACGGCCTCACATCAGAGCCACAAATTAATTTGCCTCCAACTAACCAAATTGATTTGGTAGAACTCATGAAAGCCTTATTGCAACAAAATAAAGAATCGTTCCGAGAACAAAAAGAATCATCTGAAAAATCGATCCGCGAGCTAGGCGAACAAATGACGCAGAAATCTGAAAAATCGTTCCGAGAACAAAAAGAATCATCCGAAAAATCGATCCGTGAGCTAGGCGAACAAATGACGCAAAAATCTGAGAAATCGATCCGAGAGCTAGGCGAACAAATAGACGAAAAACTAATCCAGCAGACAAATAAAGTCGACAAGCCGATGCAGAGAGTGTCCGATGATATCTCACAAAGAATAAACAATCTGGCAAGTGAAATAAAAAGTGATATTATGAAAGAATTAGGCTGTACATTTGAACAAATCGATGACCGTCTGCAAGCCCTAGAACAGAGCAAGCGGAGTGGCGAGGCGGAATCTAAAGAAAGCGAAGAACGGCTACTTAGGAATTTCCAAGAGCTGAGAGAAGAATGCCAAAGGGAGCACCAACAGGTACTCTCGAGGGTCCAAGAGGCGGAAATGCATTGTCCCACGGTCGTTAGCAACACAATAGCGGACAACAGTTTAGCGATCCACACGTTGGAACAGCAGGTTGAACAATTGAAGCACACTGGGGCGGAGGACAAGAGACAAATAGATGATAAGATTGCGGCATTAGCGGACATTGTAGGCACGATGAAGCTGACGGAAAGCGAGAACAATACTACACTAGTAGAGGCCGCAGAGACCGAAGAAGTGCGTTCGCTTCTTAAATTTCAGAAGGGACAATTCGAAGTGAACAGGCAACACAGAGCTGTAACAGGCGAATTACAAGAACGCGTGGCGCATCTGGAAAACCGCATGGCGTGTGATTCCGAACTCGCCAATAGCACTAAAAATAGCCGTACGAACAGTGCACAGAGGGACTCCGGCCACGAGGGAGATTTTGACGACAGGGAAGAATGTAATTTGAGGGGCAGACATGAGACAAATAGAAACATACAAGGGCCTCGCCAGGAGGAAATGCGGGGATTTGATTTCAAACATTTCCTTACGGTAAGAAAGTTTGAGATATTCCGAAATTCTCAAAAAGGCATACATCCAAGAGCATGGCTCGAGCAATTTGAGTTCTGTCTTCCTCCCGACTGGGCAAGTTCACATAAGATAGAATATATGTGTGGCTATTTGGAAGGCGAACCGGCGAGTCGCATGAGGTCGGCAGCGCGTCACTGCAACTCCACTCGGGAGTTTCGACAAGCCTTTTTGTCCGCCTATTGGTCGGAAGCGGCACAAGATAGGGTCAAACATGGCATAATTATGCTGCCAAATTTGAACCAGTCTGGTTTCGGCAGCCCTGCACGCCTATTCGACCACATGCTGCAGGCAAATCAATTTTTATACGACCCATACAGGCCTGCAGAACTAATTAGGATATGCATCACCAAATTGCCGATGCACTTGCGGCACGTCATTCTTGCGGGACGAAGCAAAGAGGACGTGGAACCGTTTAAAACACTTCTCCAAGAGTTGGAATACAATACAGCAGAATGCCCGCCTAATCAGGCACAAAGTTATTACGGGGCACAGCAACGCGACCGCAATCGTGGCCGTATTACTAATCAACGGCGTGACTGGTCGTCGCGACGCGAACGAAACAATAATCGGGACCGGCCGTATAGAAACTGGGGTAACAGTCGCGAACACAGGTGGAACAACAGAAATGATCGAGGACGTAGACAAGATCGTGAACGCAACAGGTACGGCAACCAGCATCGTTACTACGATGAACACGGTGGGAGTAGGATTGTAGGCGGAGCCCCACATGATGTTGAAATTCGGCCGGCCAACCCTAGACATAATCCAGCAAATGGGAATGAACGAAACCGGCATTGACAAACGATCAGCCCAGAAGGCGCCAAATCGGAACAAATGAGCGACATGGCAAATGTGTAGAAAGGACAGTGAGAAGTAGAGAGGACGGTGAGGAGAAAGAATTGATTAGTTTAAATTTGTGACATGCATTTTGAATAATATGTTAGTAAAAATAATGATAAAGATGTTTCTATGTGATTGATTGAAGTGATGTTTTAATTGTTTTCTTTCCTTGTGAAATTAGGATTTAGTTTGATTCAAACGTAAAGATATAAGGTTTCCCTGTGAACGAGTGAAATGCTGTTTTTTTTTTGTGTGAGTAAATTGAAAAAGAGTCGCTCCTGAGAGAAGCAAGATCGTTGCTGAATTATTGCAAAAAACTCAGGGGAATATCCGATCTGTGGGTATTATGGGTCTGGCAAACCCAGGTCCCCAGCTGTTAGTAGCCGTGTTTCCGATTTTCTGTTTTCAGTGCTACTATCTATCTATTACTATTCTATATCTGTCAGTATAAATGAGGATCTCTTACTGTAGTATGCGTGCTGTATGAATATTTTAAGATAGGAGAACTCTGAGAAAGGAATGAGTAAATCTGGAATCTTGAAAACAGGATGCGATAATACGATTGTTTAACCATTGGCTTCCCAATATGCGATGATTTGTTAATATTGATGATATATGTCTTTTTTTTTTGTTCTTTATAGCTGAGTACGTAAAGTGCTGTCTGTGGATGGCGTAAGTAGATTGATTCCCTTCAATGTGAAAGAAGAATTGTGGTTTGTGTAATTTATGTGGCCCTGAAATATTTTTGTGGTAGTCAAATACGAGCAGTTTTTCAGCAAATGGAGAATGGAACGGAAATATGGATCCTTTTTGTAGTCTTGATTGATGTTGAGCCAAAGCCTGAAAAATTATTCTGCGTTAATACTTGTCCTAGAAAAGCGACGTTTATGTGTTTTGCTGATGCTGTGAGCATTACAGCCTACTGTTTTCGCTGGTGCGGGATGCACTGCAGCCTATATGATTTGTACTGTGGAAGTTTCCCTCTTGAAGGTAGAGGATGATTAAATAATTTTGATTATGGGACCGAAGGAAAGCTTGGTTTAAGGTAATAAGGATGAAGCAAAACATTTGTCATTTAAACTACAGGAGGATTCGGATCTTTTGTGTCTGTTGTGAGTTCAATATGTTAAGATGATACTGTTTTACAGAATAGAGGTGACCACAATTTTGCCATTCATGAGAAATGAATCCAGAATTACCACCACAGGAGAAATAACTGATTTGGAAGCGAAAGGTAACTTAAAGAAGGAACGAAATCGCAGCAAAATGGGTAAGAAAATGTAGTATAACTTGTATAGTGCAGACATTTTAACCTTCTCAGAGCCATCTGTGTGATTAATTCTTGTGATAACGTAATTTTAGATGAAATTTTCTTACTGTTTGATGTGTGAATATATGAGTATGATAAATGTATAATTGCGAGTCTCTTTTCAGGTGTGCGAACTGGTATAAATGTTTTTGCGTGTAAATAACCATTGTTTCTTTTACTGTGTATGTTTAAGGAAAGTTTCTCCATATTTATCATGTGACAAGACGTATGCCGCGAGCGTCGAGAAGAGGGCGAATTAGAACATTGCTGTAGTGGTGTAAACACTTTGTTGAAGTAGCATTGAAGTGGCTTGTGGGATTAATTAGTAGTGGATAGAAGTAGAATTTTCAGTAATGCATGTTTATGGGTAGTTAGTTTGTAGAATAGACAACAGGTGTGCATGTGTGTGTGTAAATAACATGTGAACCCATGCTCTCCTGACCTATACTTGCGCAAGGCATAACCCTATTCATTTTAGTGAATTAATAAGTAGCATTTGATTTATTAAAACACAAGTGAACCACATTAGTGATGTGGATTTAAATATTGTATTGTCAGTTAATTTAATTTTTATTTTTACATTGTCAAGTCATTTCACTTTTATTTTTTTACATTGTCAAGTCATTTAAATTTTATTTTATATTGTCGATTCATCTAATTATTTAAAAAAAAATATTAAGTCTCACGTTTGTTCTTAAAAATTGTGAAAGACAATACTAAGTGGTATTATGTATGACATTGTGTAATCACATAAGAATGATGAAAAATTTCTGTGAATGCAGTTGAGAACGTGAAAGCGAACCGGCAAAACTCTTAAGAGACAGCGGGAGCAGCCGGACTAGTTATAAACTGGCGGGTTTCCCAGCGGGACACGCTGTCAGCCAGGCCACTTTGGGAGCGCGGCGGACAACAAAAGACGGGCTCCCGCAAACACTTTCCTTTGTACCTGGAGCTAATGGGCGGCCGCCCCGGGCGACCCTTTCCTCAAGGCGATGACCTGAGATGGGCGAGCGGTCCACCGCGCGGAAATCCATCTCCTGGCAACGCACCTCACGCACGCGACCGTGACGAGACGGCCGCGGTGTAACAACACAAAGGGCGAGGAGCCTTTTGACAGGGACTGTCCAGAGAAACTGGCAGACTTCAACGACGCCTATCAACATTTCCTGACGGTTCGATGTTCTCTGGTCGCTAAGGGTGGCACAAAAGAAGAGCCATTGAAGTGTCATCCTTGCCCAGGAATATCAACCTGGCGTGTCAATCGAGGATACCGCACGAATTTGACAATACAAACATGGAACAAAATCGAGATGTACGTGACACAGACCACCAAGAGAAACTTCATGAGAGGGCAGAGACGGCGGGATTGCACGCAACAGATGGACAAAAATCCCTACTGACAGCTGCGGCGACGAACCCCCTCCCCCTCCCCTTATATTGTGCCTCGGAACAGTGGAACTAGTGAGTGTATCAGTGAACAGTGATTATACGGTTCTTAGTTCAATGCATATACGTGTGTTTCTGTCACAGAAACTTTGACTCGTGTGTTTTGCAGGGACTCGATTTATTGGTGTTTATTAAACTCTGACTCTTGTATTTTGCCGGTGTTCTATACTTTTTTTAAACTTTGACTCTTGGATTTTGCAGGTGTTGTATTTATTGGTGTTTTGTTTTAGATGTTGACTATTGTACTGTTTTATTGATCAATGTTTGTTCTTGTGTTAGGTATTAGATTTGTGATATTTTGTTTCGTAAATTCATTACTGTGGCACTGCTTCCTTTATCAGTCAGATTGCTATTCATTCTCATTGGGCTGTGATCGATTAGCCTTTTGCATGGGGCATATTTATTGTGAGGAACCCCTTAAGGGTTACAATCACATAATTATTGTAGTTTCAATATAATGACACAGTGCTCATTGTTTGCTAACTAACTGAAATATAGTAGAGTGATTAAATTAGTGCCATATAGTTATTTTAATTCTACAAATTATTAGTTTTGTAAGATATAGAATTTTTTGCGATAATCACTTTGTAAAACATGTTTTTTTTCTTATCAATTTTTTTTGCTTTTGGGGATTGTGCATTGTAATGTTCTGCTTTATAATACTGATGTTATTTCATGTTCTTTTTTTAATTGCTGTGACACCTTTGCTATTTTCATAAATCTTGCCTGTTAATAAACAGTCATAAATTTGCCTGTGATCAGTTGGCTCTTGCAATGAGCAAATACTGGTGAACTCCATAAGGGTAACAACCAGAAATTGTTTTCATATTAATGACACAGGAACCATTGTTTTTACTTGCTGACCGATTTAGGTCTACACGATCTTTTAAATAGGTGTCACAGATTGTGTGTTTTTTTTCTCTCTCTCTTTGAAATTGGTAGATTGTAAAGATGTTTGAAAGTATTGTGTTTTAGCAAGTAGCTGGTGACCTTTTGCCTTTTCTTTACACTTTTGGTTTAAGTAGGGTGTGAGAAGCCTGCTTGGGAATGTCCTAGCATGGCCAGAAAATTCCCTGCACAGTCTTTTCCCGGAGCGTTGGGGTTATGAAAGGTCGCTGTTGGATTCCTTTCATGTTTAATTTCTTAAATCTGATGTCATTTATGGAGTAAATTCCTCTCCTAAATTTACTGTGGCGTTTCTGACTATCTGGGAGGAGACTGAGTAGAGGAACGTGTTACTTTTACACATAAACAAGAACGATCTGTCACACTACTACACTTTAAAGCACAGTTTATATGTAATTCTTATATGTAATTCATGTCACACAGTCTCATACGGAACCTACATCCGCTTTCTGTTATATACTGTATATGATAAGATACTGTCATCCCCCTTCCCTTCTGTGTGAGAGGATGAATGATCAAATGTGTTTGTAGTTGCATGCTTGAGGGTAGCAGACAAGGCTGTCTGCTAGAGAACAGTAGGACCAACGTCGGAACAGGTAGCTACGGTTCCTAAAAGCAAAGAGGTTTCTATTCTTAGTATGGTCCGGTCCGTCCCTTGTCATGTTGGTATAGGAAGCTGCCCCTCTGGCCCCTTCCGTTTGTCTTTGTGAGCCACTCTGAGGGAGCACGCTGGGCAGTGGTAGACAGTGGCAGTCGAGTAGTTGGAGAGTTGCAGTCCGGTAGTAGGCAGTAGTAGTCTGGTAGTAGGCAGTTGCAGTCTGGCGGTGGCGAGCGTCTGAAATGGTAAGATCTCCGGCTAAGCGCGTGTCTGCTAAGTCCGTAGGACAATGGATTTGTTAAGTTCAGCTTAACTGAGAATTTAATCACTTTTATTTCGGGTTTAGCTCTAAAACATCTAAGGTTATCTTAAATTGCAGCGTAGTGTAATTCTCGTGTGAAGTTCATATTATTTTCCGGTAGTTGCTTTGTTACTACTTTATGAGTAAAGTGGAACCACGTGTTGGTCAGTAACTCTAACTAAGATCAATCTTAAATCCGAATGCTTGTGTGATTATAACGTCTGGTCTTGAGAATATTTTCAATATAGCAACTTTTCTTTATGTTCAACCCACGTGGGGTGTACTTTGTGAGACCAGTACCACGTGCTTATATAACTGTTTGACCCGTCAGGTTAACAGTAAGACGTTAGTAACCAGTTCGAGGTTTTTCTTTTGTAATTTGCTTTTCGATCTAATTTATTTTTATTATCTAAATTATTGTGGAGTTATACGCTTTCTGTAAACCAAGTTGACCACGTGAAGCATGTGGTGTAATCATCAAAGTAGCCCTCAGCTATTCTTCTTGGGAAGATTTCACAAAGAGTTAATATGAATTTAGTATACCAGTGTGTGGTAATTACATGACGGACAGGATTGTGCTTCGAATGTAATTTCTTTGACTGAAAATTTGAATCTGTTGGTTGTGGTTAACTTTCTCTTGCATGTGTTTCAATGTTCTTTGTGTGTTGTTTTATGAATGCAGTGTTGTATCCAGTCTCCCAATCTTGGCTCGATATTTTATGTGTTCTGTAAGATTCCAATCTCACATTTTCACAATCGTAAATAAGGCACCAGCTCAGTTATAACCCACGTATAATATGCTGAAATTTCAATGAACAATCTTAAAATAAATTTGCAAATATAAACTGATTTCTTTCCTTTTATTTAAATTCTCCTTTTATAAATATATATTACCAGTTGTTGTATGACTGTAAAAGATTATAATCAATGTTAGTCAGATTGGTATTGTGGTAAACCTAGACTAGTTACCTGCTGAAACAGTTGCCCAGTAAACGCACGGTTAACCTCCCCAGACAGCTCACGGCTTGTAACCCGGTTTCATTGTATATTAGCGCCGATCTCAGCATAGCAAATTCATGTAGAAATATTACAATAGGTTGGTACCAATTATCTGGGATTATAAAAGGAAAACACAAAACACACTCACTCGTCTTTCATCCACATTAAGTGCTACTGTGTAATTGAATAGTGTTGACTGTATAAATGCAATTCTGTCAAAATTTTATGTTCATCATGTGTATCAAGTAGTAGTGGCAGCAATGTATAACAGTCAATAATAGTTAGTCAACGTCATAGTCATCATGCCAAGACCAATGTTTGCCAAGCCAGATCAAAATGTACGGTTGCTGAACAACTGTCAGTGTGCCAAGATATGCAAATGCTTCCTCTCTCCAAAAAAAAGTATGTACTGCTTATTGATTTAACAAAGTGTGTGTGTAGACAATCTTCCTTCTACTTGAGTGTTCTAGTCTGCCATCTTCATCCTCCTTGTTCCATATAGACCAACAAAAAAAAAATATGCTCCTCACTTACTTTACCTCTTATCCACCAAAACTCCAATAATCATCAGCATCACATAGTGTCAATACTTCAATAATACCTCTTACTTCGATACATATAAACCTTATCATCAATAATACCTCTTCAATACGTCGATACATATAAACCTTATCATCAATATCATTTACCTTACCTCTTGTCCACGAAAACTCCAATAATCATCAACTTCACATAATCTCAATACCTCAATAATACCTCTTCAATACGTCGATACATATAAACCTCAGCACCAATATCATTTCACTTCCATTAGAACTCTTTCCTCTAGTCAGTCTCCTCGAACAAGTACAGACAAAATCCTAGTGCAAATTTCAATTCAGAATCCCATACAATCCGAAGACACAGTGTCCACACACAACCTCTGTGTAATCCATCTGACCCAAATCTACACATTATGAATCATAAAATACATTTTGGTTACCTTGTCCATCATTAAACAAAAGAAATGCATACATGACTTCTAACAGCCTTTAGTTCGAATAACTTTCAGTAAGTAAGTACGATTACGGAGTGTGAATAATCGTGATATTTCAGTGTGTACACCACTTCAAGAATCATGGCAGACAGAAGCAAACATGTGGAGTATTTTTTGTGTTAAGTGTCACTTGCTATTTCAATTGCTCACGAAAAATGCAGTGTAATAACTGTCAATGGTCTAAACCTAATGTTGGTATGTCATGTCGTTAGCTTCCTTCCTATTAGCATACATTTACACAGTTTCCATAAAACCTCCAGCTCATGTGACTTCAATGAAGTTTCTTGTACCAACGTCGTTCGTACAATTATAGCATTCATTTTCTTATCTTAAAAATATAAGGCACTGAGCGTAAGCAAAACATGCAATAGTAAGTAAATATACCAGTAGAGAACAGAATGTCAACAAGTGGATGCAGCACAATTCCTACCACGAGGCTCTGCCAAGCGAACAATCTATAATTAATACCATAGTGTGACCTAAACTCCATGTTTGTACACAGTTTATCAGCATTTCTGTACACCAAATTAAAGAGTAGTTATGACAACAAACAGAAATGTATAAATATGCAATCCATACGCAAGGCAGCAAATATGTATCTTACATAATAAACAGGTCATTATCATCATATCAGCATAAGCAAATAAATGTTCATACGTAATCTTAATAAGTAAACATGAAGGCGCAAGCAGATAAATCACAAAGTATAACTTACATACATAACCACAGTCAGCACAATTAATCAGGTGACAATTATAATTTAAATAAATAAGCACAGCAGGCACATAATAAAAAAATGTGACATCACTGAAAAAGCAGTGCAGCCAAGCGATGCATAATATACACAAGTAACAACCCTGTTCATTAATCAATCATTGTCAAAATCAGTTAACGTACGCAAGCACGTCGCTTCACAAGTAAATTCCTAGAACATGAAATTAGCACAAAGTATGAATCACGTAATCTGGAGCAGCAAATTACGTTTAAAGTACGTACCTAAGTGGAAATATGTTACCTGAAAATAAACTCAATTAATAGTTACCCTTTTTAGTTTATTAGTTTCTTCTTCGAAATTACATTCTTCCTGAAATTTTCTCGATAGCAAGTCCTCTTAACGTCGGACACGCACAGAATTTACCTGAAGGTCTTAAATATTTTATACAACCGTATCCTGAAAAATACTGAACGTTAATAACATAATTTATAAAGTCGCCATAGCTTTATACAGAATTTAATCGGAGAAATTAGACTGTGTATTTGTTTACGGCTGTCAGTGCATTCGCACCGAGCGCTCGATCAGCTGTAGGCGCTTGACGTAGTAAGTAATTGTTTGCGGTCAACTACTGCCTTGTGCGGCGCGCAGACTGACTGTTGCTTTGAGTATGTGCCGCCGCCGGAACACGGCGCGGTACCCTTGTATTCTCTGTATGTTTACGTATAACTGTTGGTTTCTCTAAAGTATATCATTCCACAAAAATTTTAACGTTTGATATATGATGTATTCCCTTAGAGCGTCGAGATTTAAGAGTTTCTATTTCAACAGTATTATCATGAATAATTTTGCGAATCCTATATGGACCGTTATAAAGCAGAAAAAATTTGCGACACAAGCCTTTTCCTTTATGAGACAAACGGTGAGACTTAATTAATACCTTTTGACCAACTGAAAAAGTTTTTAAACGACCAGGACGCTTAGCTGATTTCTCTCTTCTAGCAGCCGCAGATGCAATATTTTGCAAGCCAGGTTCACAACTTCAGAATGCCGCAGTTTCCGTGTAGGCGGAAAAGGAACGATTTCAGAAATGCGATTTGTCGGTGCTTTGATTTTTAATATCAGTATAGGCGGTAAAGAAGTTGAGTCATTAGGAAGTTCATTCAGAATGTTTTGAAAAATATGAAGATACTGATCCCAAGTTCTGTGATTCTGATGACAATAGAGACGGCACAAATTATTGATTTCCTTCATCCATCTCTCTGAAGCGTTAGATTGAGGGTGAGAAAGTGAAATGAAAATTGGTTTAATCTTACGACGCCGTAGAGTACGAAGCCAAATTTTAGAGCGAAACTGTGATCCATTATCTGATATAACCTTATCAACATGACCAACTTCTTTAAGAAAATGTTTGATGAAAGCATTAGATACTGAACGAGCTGTTGCTTTACGTAAAGGTGTAAAACACACATATTTTGATGTCAATTCCACTGCTACGAAAATATACGCAAAACCATTAGTAGAACGAACCACTGGACCGAACAAATCGACTGCAGCCATCTCCTTTAATTTCGCTGGAATGATAGGAAACAACGGTGCTCTGTGAGAAATAGTTGGCGGCTTAGCCTTTTGACATAATTTGCATTTGGTAAGAACAGATCGAATGCGTTTTTCCATATTACTGAAGTAGCAATTTTCTCGCAATTTATGAAAGCATTTTCTGGGACCAAAATGTGCATAACTGAAATGTGTAAACGAGGTGTGGCCAAATCATCCAATCTAACAAGGCGTCTAAGAAAATTACAGACACCAAGGAAACTACGAACATCACGTTTTGTGAAAGGAACAGCATAATTACGAATAGCATCTAGTTTCTCTGGATCAGGAAAAATGCATTCTGTAGAAATAATGTGACCGAGAAATTTCACCTGAGAACGACCAAATTCAGATTTTTCCAAGTTCTCTGTAATGCCAACTCTTGCAAAAATTCGTAATAATGAATCCAAAATTTTGTTGTGCTCACTCCAAGAACGTTTAGCAATAAGAATGTCGTCAACATATGAAGTAATATTGTCACGAAGATAAACAGGTAAAATTTCGTTTAAACTACGAATGAATGCTGCAGAAAATATAGTAAGTCCAAACGGTAATTTCCGAAGTCACTTTTGGGTAAAACAGGCAAATCCGGTTATTCTTTACCTACAGTCTAGATAGATGGATAGTCGAAGAGTAGTTTTGACAGATGCAAAGAATAGTAAAAGAGTAGGCAGCGGTGCAGAAAACTAAAAGGGAAATAGCACCACTACAGCTCGGGGCCCTATGCACGCTACGGCACATATTCACTTAGTGTAGTGAATCCCCTGAGGACCTTAATAGCTGCACATAAATTTCAGTTTGTGACTTAGTGGCAAATTTGGCGGAAGTGCGTACATAAATTGATCTATCCTTGAACATGGATGTATGTCATTCTTAGAATTGCGATAGATCTTAAATTTCCGAACAGTCAAAAAGTGTTTATAGTCAAAGCTTTCGCCTCGTGGCGACAAAGACCTACCGCGTCTGTCCCAATCCCAATGTTGATTATTGCCCGCATCTCGTGGTCGTGCGGTAGGGTTCTCGCTTCCCACGCCCGGGTTCCCGGGTTCGATTCCCGGCGGGGTCAGGGATTTTCTCTGCCTCGTGATGGCTGGGTGTTGTGTGCTGTCCTTAGGTTAGTTAGGTTTAAGTAGTTCTAAGTTCTAGGGGACTGATGACCATAGATGTTAAGTCCCATAGTGCTCAGAGCCATTTAATGTTGATTATTGTCAAGTTCGCGCGCCTGGCGCTCTCTTGTTGCATCCCGTAAATGAAACAAATTACTTTCTTCAAACCCTTCTGCTATCTGTGATTCTAAATTTCTTTTGCTGTCTTTTCCTACGATTTCGCCTTCAATTTGTTTGACTTGCTTTTGTAATGCCTCAAATTCCCTTTTCACGCGTTCATTAAATTTTCCCTGATTTTCAACATGCTTATTTATGTTGTGGTACTCTTCGGTTTCTGAAAATAGCAATAGAGCTATATCATCTGAATCTCTGTCCCCATTTAAACTAACACTTGTCAGTTTATCTGAAATCTCAACTATTTCCGATGAGTCACCTATTTTTTCTTTCTGTTTATTTACGTCTTCCGTAAGTGTCGCGACTCGGGTTTCGGTATTGTCACATTTAGTAGTTAACTGTTCATTCTGTTGCGTTAAGTTATTTATTCTGTCATTTGGTACGGATTCCTCGATTCTTTCAAGTATTTCTTCCTTACCGTGTGCACGTTGTAAATTCAACTCTGAAAATTTCTGTACTATCACGCGATCTCTTTCTTCCTGTTTTCTGTCCTGTTCCTCTTGTCTAATTTCTATTGAAATTAAACTATTATTGTGAGCATTCAAAATCGGTTGTACTTCTTCTCTAATTTCTTTCTTTGATTCATCTTTCATGTTTTGAAACATGTCCCTGTTCGTGAGCCTAACTGTGTTGCCATTGTTTCCATCTCGGTTTTACTTGTTCCTATTTGTGAGCCTAACCGTGTTACCATTGCTTCCATCCCTATTTTTAATTCAGATCTCAAAGTTCCCATCTCGGTTTTAATTGTTCCTATCTCTGTTTTAATTGTTCCTATTTGTGATCCCAGTGAGTCTAACCGTGATCCCAAATTTAATATTGCACCCATCAACTGCTCCGTATGAACTAGTTCAAAATTCCTTTCGCCCCTAACATTTCCCACAAAACCAGCTTCCTTCGTCATAGCTGTAAGGCTATCTGTGTTCGATACTATTACAGAATCTTCTGTCGTTAATCTCGTATTCTGAAAATTTTTTGATTGTGAAAAATTTTGAACTGGTTCTGGACTATTTTCCCTGCTTATTAAATTGTTTTCTACTTCATTATTCATGATACTGTTTTCCTCTGTTGGCGAGTTCGCCATGTTAACAATTTCGTCATTCTCACTATCCATCATTTTTGCCTTTTTCATCGATCGCGTAATCATTTAAAAACGTACAAAACTCGTCACTATATGAAAATTACACACAATGACACTATATCTCCAATAATATCATTCACACGAAATGCTTCCCTCAACCACGATTAACGAACAATTGAAATCTTCCTAACTGCACAAAATTGTCAAACCCGTATACAAGATAAAATTAAATTCTGCAAAAAAAAATACCATTAGAAGAATGCCAATTACCAAATCTACACATGCAATATAGACTACAATTACTAAACTACAAATTACTACAACAATACTACTGTCTACTATTTTTACAATCAGAAGATTTCCAAGGGACGATCCGAAGCAGCGGTCGCCACGTGCATGGGGGCTTAATTATATTGAATGCAAATAATTTTAATTTTTTGATTTAGTAGCTGTCTGTCCGTTTACGAAGTCTCGTAAACGGTTGGCCCTGACTAGTATTTGTACGCAATCTGACTGCATAGAACAACAACAAAGAATGAAAGAAATTTCCGTTAACACAATTAATTAATTAAGTCCCCAGCAACTATAAAACCTACGAAACCAAAGCACAAGTATAACTGTTCTGTGTGTGGAAGTGTGATTCAACGTACGCATCTGGCACGGTTCTCTTCAATAACACAAGAAATTTTAAATATCATTTATACTGAAGTAATTAAAGAAAATAGAAATACCATAATTACGCAAGAAAACCAGAATTACACTCTAATCCAAGAACACAAGGCAGATGCTTTATTGACTGAACCTGTAATGACGCATTATTCAAGGCATTGAAATAATGAGAAAAAAAGCGAGTTTTGTTACCTTCATATATATTGACGAAAAGCACTCTAATCATTACAATATCTCCATTGGAACAACATCTGCTGTATAGCCCATCAAACAACTGCATAAAACATGGAACAAGCACTCACTACTACAACATCTACACACCGACTCGCTACTACCACATCTCAACAAGCACTCTCCACCACGACCTCTCGACAAGCACTGCCCACCGCTACCTCTCAATAATCACTGTCCACTACGACATCTCAGCAAGCACTGCCCACCGCTACTTCTCAATAATCACTGCCAGTGGAGGCGGCGGAACAATACTCTCTAGCGCGATCTCTGGCGCTGTGGCTCAGTGTAGCCACCTTTCAACATTAGGGAATGACTTCTGTTGTACAAGAGGGACCTGAAGAGGGTAAAAACTGCAGAGGAAGACAGATATGGGAATACATCCAGCAAGTAACTGAGGACGCAGGTTGCAAGTGCTACACTGGCATGAAGAGGTTGGCACAGAAGAAGAACTCGTGGCGGGCCGCATCAAACCAATCGGAAGACCAACGACTAAAACCATGGATAGGATGCCAGAGTCAGCGCCTGCCCTGCCGCCCGTGGAGGCTACAATTACGTACTAGTATGGGTGTTTCAGGATGGGTCGATACCTGTTACCTCAGACCCGCCTGTGCTGTTGATCTGTAAATGTATTTCATGTACTCAGCCTGCGTGATTGTAGCAACAAAGCTGGTGCGAACTGGAGTCCTCTAAAGGGAGTATAGCTGTTTTTCTTTACAACAATGTATTTACAGGAGCAGCCACGCGGTTATTTCCGAGATGTCAATTAATTTCAGTCGGTAATCGAAATCCCTCCTGTAAGTGAAGAAGGATCCGACGTCATCAGTGTCCGGACAGCAGCAGGTCATCAGATGTGGTTCTTCTAATGTGATGGCATGGAATGATGTTGACAGGGCGAACTTACACTACTGGCTATTAAAATTGCTAAACCACGAAGATGACGTGCTACAAACGCGAAATTTAACCGACAGGAAGAAGATGTTGTGATATGCAAACGATCGGCTTTTCAGAGCATTCACACAAGGTTGGCGCCGGTGGCAACACCTACAACGTGCTGATATGAGTAACGTTTCCAACTGATTCCTCATACACAAACAGCAGTTGACCGGCGTTGCCTGGTGAAACGTTGTTGTGATGCCTTGTGTAAGGAGGAGAAATGCGTACCATCACGTTTCCGACTTTGATAAAGGTCGGATTGTAGCCTATCGCGATTGCCGTTTATCGTATCGCGACATTGCTGCTCGCGTTAGTCGAGATCCAATGACTGAATATGGAATATGTGGGTTGAGGAGGGTAATACGGAACGCCATGCTGGATCCCAGCGGCCTCGTATCACTAGCAGTCGATATCACAGGCATCTTATCCGCATGGCTGCAACGGATCGTGCAGCCACGTCTCGATCCCTGAGTCAACAGATGGGGACGTTTGCAAGACAACAACCATCTGCACGAACAGTTCGACGACGACGTTTGCAGCAGCATGGACTATTAGCTCGGAGACCATGGCTGCGGTTAACCTCGACGCTGCATCGCAGACAGGAGCGCCTGCGATGGTGTACTCAACGACGAACCTGGGTGCGAGAATGGCAAAACGTAATTTTTTCGGATGAATCCATGTTCTGTTTACAGCATCATGATGGTCGCATCCGTGTTTGGCGAGATCGCAGTGAACGCACATTGGAAGCGTGTATTCGTCATCGCCATGATGGGGTATCACTCGCCGTGATGGTATGGGGTGCCATTGGTGACACGTCTCGGTCGCCTCTTTGTCGCATTGACGGCACTTTGAACAGTGGACGTTACATTTCAGTTGTGTTACGACCCGTGGCTCTACCCTTCATTCGATCCCTGCGAAACCCTACATTACAGCAGGATAATGCACCACCTCATGTTGCAGGTCCTGTACGGGCCTTTCTGGATTGAGAAAATGTTCGCCTGCTGCGCTGGCCAGCACATTTTTCAGATCTCTCACCAATTTAAAACGTCTGGTCAATGGTGGCCGAGCAAGTGGCTCGGCACAATACGCGAGTCACTACTCTTGATGAACTGTGGTATCGTGTTGAAGCTGCATGGGCAGCTGTAACTGTACACGGCATCCAAGCTCTGTTTGACTCAATGCCCCAGCGTATAAAGGCCGTTATTACGGCCAGAGGTGGTTGTTCCGGGTACTGATTTCTCAGGATCTATGCACCCAAACTGCGTGAAAATGTAATCACATGTCAGTTCTAGTATAATATATTTGTCCATTGAATACCCGTTTATGATCTGCATTTCTTCTTGGTGTAGCAATTTCAATGGCCAGTAGTATAATTTTTCATTTCGATCCTTCGGACGCCAAAAGAGATCATTACTGGAAAGAAAGGAAAAATAAAGCAACGAAGAATGAGCAGAAAGTGGCAGTTTGTTCAAAGTTGGCACGTCGTATAAGGAAAAAAAAGTTTTTGAGGTATGGGGCGGTCACGACAGTATGGACGCCCCCTCCCCCGCCCTCCAGGCCCATACCTCCAGGCCCCTCCCTCTCCTCGCCCGTGAGCTCTTGGATCCACGTCAGTCGCCGCCGCCTTTGTAAGCTGCTGCAGGTATCAGATCGCTTCCCGAAAGCCGCAGAGGGGTCAGCCACCGCCCCCTGCGCAGCCGCGATGACGGCGGTTAGAACAAACGCGTGCGCGCTGCCTTTCGTCTGGCGTGGCCCCCCGCACTGTGCCAGACAAAGACCGCGGCGCCGCCTTGTCTGGGCCGCAGGCCTCCAGCGTGACGCACCCCGCCCGGCCCGCTGTGCCGGGCTCTGGCTCCGCTGTGTGGGCTGAGTCACGCTGGTGGGGACCGCAGGCCCGGCCGCCCGCTCGCATTCCGGGCGTCGCTCCGGACTTACTCACGCCGACGAGGCCCGCCAGTCGCCAAACAGTCCCCGACTCTCAGCACGTGTACTGCATGCGTCACCGGAGTATCTTACCCATATTACAGGTGTGACACATCGGGGGATCTCGAACGAAGATCACAGGTTGACACGTGAAATGCGAAAGTAGCTTCAGGTGTATCCCGAGTGAATGTCATAGGAGCGTTATTGTTGCGTGCTTCCGTCCGAAGACTGGTCTCATGCAGGTCTCCAACACTGGTCAGTCCTGTGCACATCTCTGTCTCTCAGTGGCGGCCGGCGGTATCAAAAGTTGGGTGAGGCAACAACGTTTCTGAAATGCGGTAGGGAGCTGTTGTTGAGAGGAGAGGTATTGAGCCATAATGAATTTAATAAAATTATAAACAGCAGACCAGTTGCAATGGATAAAGAAATTCTTTACCTATGTTTCGACGAATATAAATTTGTCTTCTTCAGAAGGTAGCAATTTTACATTAGTAAGGATTTATGTACCATCGCCGTTTTTGTCGGTTGTGAGCTCTGCAAGATCCATGAGCTATTTTATATTTACGTGACAAACCCTAATTCTAGGGCTATATTTTATTTTTGACACATGGATCTATGCCGACAATGTAAAAACGGCGATGATACATTAGTCCTTACTAATGTAAAATTGCTATCTTCTGAAGAAGACAAATTTATATTTGTAGAAACCTAGGTAAAGAATTTCTTTATCCATTCCAACTGGTCGGCTCTTTATAATTTTATTACGTGAAACCGTTGCTGTTGTCCAGCTATGTTTAAAACATAATGAATTTATTAACGTTTCGTATCACACTAACGAATTTCTTTTTGAAAAGCAAAAATCCAAGAATAACATTAACAAATTGCCTACAGAACTGAAAAGACTAAATTCCAGTAATACAACTGATAGCAAACACCTCAAAACAGCAACAGTATAAAATCACTTCCTTCTCATAACGATTATTAAATGAAGTAAAAATACATTCATATTACAAACAGCAAAACATATGATCATATGAATATGTCACAATTATTAACCACCGTCTGTTGCCAGTAGTTGTCGAAACGCCATTACCCTCGAAGTAGCTGACAAATGTGATTCAAATTTATGATGATAGAGGCGGTGGCAGAGGCAACGCAAGGAGCAATAATTCCTTCTCCTCTGCTAACATAGGATGACGGTTGCCACCGCCGGCCGAAGTGGCCGCGCGGTTCTGGCGCTGCAGTCTGGAACCGCGAGACCGCTACGGTCGCAGGTTCGAATCCTGCCTCGGGCATGGATGTGTGTGCTGTCCTTAGGTTAGTTAGGTTTAACTAGTTCTAGGGGACTAATAACCTCAGCAGTTGAGTCCCATAGTGCTCAGAGCCATCTGAACCATTTTTGAACGGTTGCCGCCACCACGGTATTGGTAACCCTCATTAAAAATTTTAGTTATGGTACACAGGCATCTTTAACTACACCACAATTAACAAGAGATACAATCACCTATCCGTAACACAGAGACAACTCGTTAATTATTTAGTAAAAATTAAACATACTACAAATGCAGAAAAGTACGAACGTTATGGAGGAAACTTTGACTTGGCTACTGAGGCATAAAATTTTTCTTTAGTATTTTTTTTTCAGATAGAAGCAATTTAGTAAACAGCTCGATCTACTGCTTCTAGCCAACAGGTACGTATAGACAGACATGCCTCAGAAATAAGGTAGCTAGATCAAACAGTTTTCTCTGACCTATAAAGTACAATTCGAAAATCGGAAGAATTACATCTGTATTCTTTACCCTTAGATTCTAAAATCAGTTTGGAGTTGTGGTGTCACCGCCAGACACCACACTTGCTAGGTGGTATCCTTTAAATCGGCCGCGGTCCGTTAGTATACGTCGGACCCGCGTGTCGCCACTATAAGTGATTGCAGACCGAGCGCCGCCACACGGCAGGTCTAGAGAGACTTCCTAGCACTCGCCCCAGTTGTACAGCCGACTTTGCTAGCGATGGTTCACTGACAAATTACGCTCTCATTTGCCGAGACGATAGTTAGCATAGCCTTCAGCTACGTCATTTGCTACGACCTAGCAAGGCGCCATTATCATTTGCTATTTATCTTGTGATGCATGTACCGTCAGACCGATGTTCACCAATTATGGATTAAAGTTAAGTATCCCAGAAGGTACGTACCTTTTTTGCTAGTCTCTATTCCTTTAACGATTCCAGACCTCACGCCAGCCTGCGTGAGCTTAAACGCGTGCCTTTCGGCTTCCTCTCATAGTGGCTTGGCTGTCTTGCCAAGTCACAACAGGAGTAGTTACAGCCACAGGCCCACACACATTGACAGAACTGAACTCAAGTAGTACCAGGCAAAACCTTCATAAATAACACATTTATATGTATAACAACGGGCAACCAGGCTACGCAGTCCAAATAGCCACCACTCGACACCAAGTGGCGTGCACACTAATCGGATGCTCTACATCAACTCTCGTAAAATCCAGCGCCCATTGACAAACGCTTGCTTACAGAGCGCCGAGAGAAGGATGTAACGAAGATTACACGTACCGGTAATCGGAAACCCATGGGTATCATCCAGTAGACGCCACCGCATCTAGTACTTGCAAAGGTCACAACGGACTCTAACCCGACACCACAATGGGCACAAACTGCTTGCAACTTCAGTGGCAGAGAACACGTCGAATAATGTGCGTCCTGCCGGCCGGAGTTGCCTAGCGGTTCTGGGCGCTGCAGTCTGGAACCGCGCGACCGCTACAGTCGTAGGTTCGAATCCTGCCTCGGGCATGGATGTATGTGATGTCCTTAGGTTAGTTAGGTTTGAGTAGTTCTAAGTTCTAGGGGACTGATGACCTCAGAAGCTGAGTCCCATAGTGCTCAGAGCCATTTGAACCAATGTGCGTCCTGCCCAAGTAGCTTCTAACGTCTAATATTCACGGCAGCGACCAACACTCGGCCCCGCCAAACCCGCAGGGAGCAAAGGCACCATTCTTGCCAAAGGGCCACGGCAGACGCTTGGCCACAACAACACGCCGCCTAAATTATCTCTTCGTCGTCCGTAACACACTCTCCTGTTCTCCATGTCGCCGCAGCCCTTAACCTATTTCTCCGACCTGCCCTCTACCAGCGACAGTAACGCTCCACGCGTTCTTGCGGCCAGAGGGATTCCAAATACGCGGGAATTGCGCGAAATTAAACGCGGGCGCATGGCACAGTTTCACTGTTAATTTATTACAATGAAGCGTCAAACAACCTGGCATAGGCATGCATTTTCAAATACGGAGATAAGTAAACAGGCAGAATACGGCGCTGCGGTCGGCAGCGCCTATATAAGACAACAAGCTTTTGGCGCAATTGTTAGATCTTTTACTGCTGCTAGAGTGGCAAATTATCAAGACTTAAGTGAGTCTGAACGTGGTGCTATAGTCGGCGCACGAGCAATGAGACGCAGCTTCTCCGAGGTAGTGGTGAAGTGGGGATTTTTTTCATGAGTGTACCGTGAATATCAGGAATCCGGCGAAACGTCAAATCTCCGATATCGCTGTGGCCGGAGAAAGATCCTGCAAGAATTGGACCAACGACGATTGAAGAGATTCTTTCAACGTGACAGAAGTGCAACCCTTCGCAAATTGCTGCAGATGTCAATGCTGGGCCATCAGCAACTGTCAGCGTGCGAACCATTCAAGGAAATATCATCGTTTCCGACTTTCGGAGCCGAAGGCCCACTCGTGTACCCTTGATGACTGCATGACACAAAGCTTTACCCACTGCCTGGGCCCATCAACACCGACATTGGACTGTTGATGACTGGAAACATGTTGCCCTGGTCGGACGAGTCTCGTTTCAAATTGTGTTGAGCGGATGGACGTGTACGGGTATGGATACAACCTCATGACTCCATTGACCTTGCATGTCAGAAGGGGATTCTTTAAGATGGTGGAGGCTCTGTAACAGTGTGGGCCTGTGTAGGTGAAGTGATATGGGATCCCTCATATGCCTAGATAAGACTCTGACAGGTAACACGTACGTAAGCATCCTGTCTGATCACCTGCATCCATTCACGTCCATTGTGCGTTCCGACGGACTTGGCCAATTCCGTCAAGGCAATGCGACACCCCACACGTCGATAATCGCTACAGACTGGTTCCGGGAACACTCTTCTGAGTTTAAACAATTCCGATGGCCACCAGACTCCCCAGACATGAACTTTATTGAGCATATCTGGGATGCCTTGCAACGTGTTGATCAGAAGAGATCTTCACCCCCACGTACGCTTACTAATTTATGAACAGCACTGCAGGATTCATAGTATCACTTCCCTCAATCACTACTTCAAACATTAGTCGAGTCCATGCCATGTCTTGTTGCGTCACTACTGCGAGCTCGCGGGTGCCCTACACGATATTAGGAAGGTGTACCAGTTTCATTGGCTCTTCAGTATATCTATGATAGAAAAATACCTTAGACAAATAGATGCTACTTTTTATCGACTATATACTAAAAATGTTAGCGTTACATTATGAGCTACATTTCTAGTAGAACTAAAATGCAATCGTATATTATACAGTACTTTATCAGTGCACTTAATCTTCCCTCACTTGTACTGAAAATTTCTCCTCCTCTCTTTTATTGTTGCAAACTTGTCAGTGACCTGCTGATTGAAGTCTCCGTTCTCCATGAAGAGGTCTCTTTCAAAGTAAGGTTTCCAAAAGGACGGAAATCTTTCGTCGCTGATAGAGTTGGGTAACAATAATGTCATTCTTTTCAAAGCTTAAAAGCAACTTTCAGTTTCGACCGACGTCATGGGAGACCTGTGAGAATTAGCTGTAACAGTTTAGTACACTCTTTCAAGGTCTTCCCTAGATTGTCCGTTTTTACCATCTCCGCTACACTAACAGTACCAGACAATGATCTGAATCCTTGTGCAAGGCAGACAGAAGATAATCCTTGAGGTAGATTATGTTCATCCAAGAACATACATACCGAACACAGTTCCTTTAAGATATTTTCAGGAAATTCAGAACAGTACAAGGGGAACTTTATTTAAGAATTACAAAAATATAAAATTCAGTTATGCTGATGAGAAAACATTACCTGTCACTTTCTACCCTCAAAGCTAATTTTTGAATGAATCTAAATTATTATTTCTATTGAAATATCAATATTGATAATTCTGTGGATGACAAAATGGCATATTGTAGCGCCTTGGATAGCAAATTAACATTGCGGGAGGACAGCAGGCTGGGCGAAGTGGCCTTCTTAGAGCGATGGAACCTAATGGGGCCTTTGGATCTGTTCCTACACAGGGACTTTACACACTGACTCCAACACCGGGTGACGTCACTGGCGAGCTTGCTGCTTGGAGCTAAGGAGGGGCCTCGACTTCTCCCTCCTCGAAGTACAATAGGCCACATTGTCTGCCAGGGAGATGCAGTAGGAGTGCAAACCCACTGAGTTTCCTTTGAACCCAGCAGAGTTTTGGGGTTCGTTACGAGACAACAGGATATTGGACGACCAAAGATAGTTAACTGTAACATATTTCATGGTATATATTAGGCTTTATAAACCAAAAATTATATAGCAAATGGGGACATATAAAGTGTAAAATTATTCTCAGTTGTGCAACAGCGTGACAATACCGCTGACTGCCACTGCAGTCTGTGCATAAATACTGCAGCCCACGTTCATTTGAACCCGCTCACTGTAGTCAACCCTCGGTATCCCTCGAGAATCCTTACCGCCCACGCTTCTCTCCATAACCAAATTGACGATTTTTTTGATGCCTCAGCTTATGTTCTACTAACTGACCCCATCTGTACTACCACTTTCTTCCTGAGTTGTCCATGTTCTACTGCTGGCAGCATGCTTCGTCCCACGCTTCGGTGTGGGTAGGCACATATTTTTCCAAGCTTATTTCCTGTGTCTTACGTTCTGTTTTATCTTATTGTTCTGAGTCTTTTCTTGACACCCGTCTCAATCTGTTACTGAGCGGGCGCTGAAGACCTTGCCGTCTTGCGCCCTTAAAAGCCTCTCCATCCATCCATCCATCCATCCATCTGTACTTCGCAGTTCGATTCGGTACCTCTTCATTTATGTTACGACATATCCATCCAAACTTAAACACTCCTATGTAGCACCGATAAGCTTCTGTTCTGAACCGTTTGTCGTTCACATTTCAATACTGTACAAGACTACACCATAAACACCTTGAGAAAAGACTCCTTAACACCATGAATTTGTATTAGACTACCTGTTACCTCTGGCTGCGTTCGCATGGCTCGTATATCAAGATAACTGATGGTAAGTAAGTAAGCTATTGGTCGTGCGATGACATCAGCTGCTCTCAAGTAGCTGCCTGTTCGAGTAGGAGTAGGTAGTCACGTGCGCCCTCCCTCCCATCCTCTCTCTCTCCCACTCTCATCGTTTAGTGCCACTGCCGAGCGGTGCATGTGGTGGGGCGTCGCCAAGAGAACATATCTGTGCATCACACTCTTGAAGTAGCTATACATTATACAGCGTGTACACTGTACGATACATTTAATAACTTTTTAAAACTGTCTATGCTTTCTGATGTGAAAAAAATTATTTCTTGCACAACTTTAGCCTCTTACAAATTGATTTTCTTTTACTTTCTTCAATATTTCATCGAATTTGGTTCAGTGTGTCGCATTGAATAGTATTAGGATGAAAGTATGGATTAAACACGTTGAGGACTGTATAAGCATTTTATTCAACACTTTGAATCGATTAATTGCAATAAAGCTTCAAAGTCAAAGAGTAAATCGGGTTCTCAAAGTGTAAATATTTTTCCCCAATTAACATAATTTTCTTCAGATATCTATTGTTGCTCATTTTGCAAAGTAGCTTACGTTCTCGCTCAGCGTTCAAGCTATGCACAAGTTTCCTCGAAAAAGTGCCTGAAAACTCGACTTTCGGTTTTGGAGATTAGCGGGTTCAAACAAACAGACAGACATGGTTTTAGAAAAAAACTTTAAATCACGATATCTTTTTTTCTATGATCTGATTTTGATGAAATATAGCCTACGTTTGACCTAAACTACGCTCATGAGTCCTGTGAAACGCCGTTGAAAATTCATCTAGTAATTTTAGAGATTAACGTTTTCAAACTGTCAGGCGCGATAATTTTACAGTTATATTATTAGTGTAGAAGATGTGGAACATCTTAACAAATTACTCTGTTTCAGAAAATCTGATCTTTTCACTGTTACCAGTCTGCTTGTTAGTCTCTATTTTTAGGTCTTCATCCCGTGAGCGTAGCTTGGGTCAAAGTGGAGGCTATATTTCATCAAAATCAGATCATAGAAAAAAAAAAGATATCGTGATTTAAAGTTTTATGTAAAACCGTCATGTATATCTATTTGTTTGAACCCGCTAATGTCCAAAACTGATAGGCGAATTTTCAGGCAGTTTTTCAAGGAAACTTGAGCATAGCTTGAACGCTGAGCGAGAACGTAGGCTACTTTGCAAAATGAGCAGCAACAGATATCTGAATAAAATTATGTTAATTGTGGATAAATGTTTACACTTTGCGAAACCGATTTACTCTTTACTTTGAGAGGCACCCACTTGCCTTTCTCATACTGTGGCATCAAGCAGTCAGGCCTGCAAGATGAGTGGTTTGCCAAGCGAGTGGATTCTTCCTTAATTTATCGAGCAACATGAATTCTCGTATCTTACTATTTAGTTACAAATTATCCTCCTGCATGAATAATACGCAACGGAAACACGCATCTGACTATCAGTGATTTATAGAACTCTGACTGCACACTACGCACTGGCAATACCACATTTACTTTTTGTCTTTGATTTAACGGCTTTTATATAAATTCAGGACATTATGACAACATACAATTTAATGAAAAAGGCCACCAATCTCTTTCTATTCACTATCTGATTTATTCCTAAACACACAAATTCTACAACCTACAACAAAATCACATGAGAAATTCCGCCCAGTGGGCATGGCTTTACGTTAGTGAATCTCTATACTATGGTCTCGTAATCTATTTACCGCAACAGTGCACTCCCTGGATCGGATGGTGGATCTTTTATTATACCTCACACTTCGCCTCTCACAATCATCCTCACGAAACTTTCCTCCAGATCGAGCGATACAGAAGGAACAGGCATACCCACAAATCTTTCGAAACTACCTTGCTACCCCCATGCAAAACACACATAGCCAAATTACATGACATATACAACACAATGAACTGTTACAACATCATCACTTTCCGCTTTCCCACTTCAATCAATATCTATCCCAGTTTCACACGACACTGCCCCACTTTGTAATTCTACTTTCCTTCTGTGAACTCTGGAGATAAACGCACGTCTTCCTGTGCAATGCAAGCCAAGTGGCGTTGCTGGAAAAACGGCCGACTCACCTTGATTCTCTCTCAGAGTTTAAATTTAGCGTCACACGGAATGATATTTCTTAAATACTTGAACTTATGATACACACGCTATTTCTTAAATATTTCAGCTTATTGTACACACGCTATTAATTCTTAAATATTTCAGCTTATTGTACACACGCTAGTATCTCAACTTATAACTACACGTGGGCTCATTGTGACCGTTGGTTTACTACAATCCCCTTAAAATTACCTGCCTCACTTTGTAATTTTCCCCACAAAAGTTCCTGGGAAAGAGAAATGATTAGTTCTAACTACTCTTAAATATTCCACATCCATACCATGCCTCCACACTTTCATTACGGAGCACAACAAAAAAACAGGTCTTTACAGCAGAAGGTTCAGCGCCAGAGTGCCGAAACATGGCCGTATTCCGGTTCTCTCGCACCTCTGTCGAAGTGGGAGAAGCACCTTGCTACCTTATTGGTCAGCCACCTTTCAGACGCTCAAAGCTCTGGTAACTTCCATCTCTTTGGTCCCACCAGAGGTAGCCAAAGGATCGACTCAAAGATGATCATATATTCCCATTCACTATCTGTGGTTAGCAGACGACCATACATTCATTCATTTCACAGATCTCACCAAACTGGATGTAGGGATTTATTTTGAGGGAGTGCACATGTGATCAATTAAATAAATAAATTGTCATTCTTTCCCACACTGGTATCCGGCTTCGCTGTATTAATTGAAATTGAGTTACTTTTACACAAAAAATGTGTTGTTCTGACAAGAATTTCGTACCTATTTTCAATGTTGGGCGGTACTGTACCCTTTCACCACCGGCTACCCATGCAGAAAAAAATGGCACGGTACTATCCTTGTAATGCGAGGGTAGTTCCGAACATTTTTTTAAGAAAACTGTATTAAAACAAACGTAGCAATTCATCAAAATAACCAGGAGGAGACCTTAGCCCCTGGTGACCTCAAATAGACGACCAAATTATTGACAGTTGTTGCATTATTGTACTCTCCACAATCCGGAGTAACGTACACATACAAATATATAACAATCCACATGACAAATAAAACATCACATCATAGAAATGAAAAAATAATATTGAGATAAAAATTATTTTAGTTACTGGGATCTTCGTTATTTTTATGAGTAATCCAAATTTCAATAATTCTAAAACAAATAAAAAAAAATACTAATTGTACTCATGAAATTTTAAATAGCTCACCGTCCAAACACAGAGCAAGTAATCTGACATTCATAAATTGTGCTGTAAAAACCCTTACACAGCAAAGTCTAAATACAAAACAAAATCAACAAAAGAAAAAAAATTCGTACACTAGTTACACGTAGAATGTCAGGCTCCATACCATTACTCTAAAATACACCTCAAACCTACAGAGAAATAAAAACTGAGAAGAAAAACAATGAAATATACCACAAGTTACATACTGGTTACGTAATATAGTTCGTCTAAGACATCATGTCACACCTCATTAACTATCATCACCTAAACAATTGCCACAGCTACTCGACAGTGAGTTTAACCTTATCCTATATCCATCAGTACAAATACCTGCTGCTGAGCTAGTCAGTCCATCAACTTTGATCAATACTCGCAATAAATAGTTAGCAATAAGTGCTTGAATCTACCAGTAGCTCTCTTATCTTACTCTACTGTTCATTTCTCTGTTGTCACACATATAGACGACAAGAACTTGCATTTCGACTAGCCTTCGTTACACTTTAATGTGAAATATCACCACTGTGATAATAAAAATAAGTGGCTTCAGTCAAAACACCAACAAGATTATTACTATGCACGACATCAAAATACATCAGTTAATTCCGATATTTGTTGTGCAATGCAAACTCTTGTCCCCTGTGACAATCTTACTGATCAATGCTACATGAACCGCTACGTTAGTATTACGCCACTGGCTTATAATTAAAGCATCATTGTACCAAATATTCTAATAAACATGCTACGTGAACTTGATAACCCAGAACAAACAAAAAAAAAACACTAACTATTCTAAACACAAATATTAATAAAATACAATTACGCTTGCTGTCCCTTCAGGAATGAAACATATAAAAAAAAACATTTACACAATTACAAATACATTATTCCCTATCTTGCGAGTCACACGGAAACATTTCATTCTGTGATTTTCTTGGGGTCAAAAGGTTGCTGATAGTTTTCCTAGAACCACTGTCTCGGTCTCAAAGCTCTCCCATGGCTACCCGGACGAAAGTCTTTGAGTCACTCAATTCGGCATTTTGAACACTCACTGAACAGTAAACTGTATCTCTCATTAAACACAAATGTCATAGTCACTCTCAGAGTACCATCCACACGAATCTGTTCGTCCAAAAAATGGCCCTACAACTACTATTACCCACGGTTCTGTCCTTTCAGTTCATGGTGTAATTAAAAGTCGTAAGTTTCAACAAACAGCACTTATTCCCGCGCCAATTCAAGAAATGTCTCCTACTACAGACGCAAATGTCAATGTCCCACTCTAGTTTCTTGCCTTCATACAATAATTGTTCACCATACGACAACTGTCCTCTAAGTATACCAAGTGTCCCACATGCAATTCACAAAGCACACTTAACAAGTCACTGCCAAAAGTTTATGGATCCCACCATTCAGTGGTCAAGACAAAACAAAACAATCGTCCTGTCTGCTACAGACAAAATCTTTTCCCCCACTCACAATGTGGAAACACCAGTCCTTCACTTTCCACATGATGGAAAGTCGAAGTCATCTTGTTTCACGGCTCCACAGTCCAGTACTAGTTATTAGCTGCTGGTAAAAAAAATGCTCGCCGGGCTCTGCCGCGCCTCGTCCATTCTGCAGTAGCGCCGCTGCGCGCGCCGTTGAGCAGAAGAAACCACCCGCTGTTGCCTCCGCGGGATACCTTCCCCAGTCATAAGGGTGGCGGAACTCATGAATGGCCAGTGATACGTGCGTGTCGCCCCAGGCCGTTGACCTGCTGTAGCGGGCGCGTGGAGTGTACCTCGCCCGACAGTGGAGTGGGGAGTGCCGCGGCTGTGTCGCCTGTCGCCATGGCGACGTCAGCTCGGCCCATTAGCGGTATGGGCGTTACGACACCCAATTAGCCAGATCTTCCGTGCATCTCGCAACATTACAGACAAAAGGATATTCTTACATTATTTAAATACTCATTGATTACATGTATGATCTATTAGATACATTGGTATTAAAAGAACCTTTGTTCTAAAAAGAACATAAAATTATACACCCTAGTTTTCTACCCATACAACATCAACACTTATCCATTTTCTATATACCGCCCACACTTGTGCTATTCATTGTACCTGCCGTCCCTCATGCAAAACATGAAAGTGTAAAATAAAACAAAAGGAATAATAAGCAATCTATACCGCTCATAATTACAATATCAAAGAGTAGGCTACTCTAACATCCTATCACAGTGAAAATATTAGAAACTTTATCCTAAAACTACAATATACAATGAACTTTTGTGCTTGTGACACACTGAAATTAATACCCCTTGAAAGTGTTCTAACAAAAAATAAGAATAATCCACAAGGCTCAAAATTACCTACCACATGTTATTAAATAGTAAACTACTTTAACATCCTAACACAACAAACATTTTAGAAACTGATGACTCTAAATCTACAACATACAATGCACCTTTGTGCTTGTGACTGACTGAAATTAGTATCTTTCTATATATTTTACCTTTTATTATATATAACAACATTTCTAGGACACGTATGAACCATCCACATGATGTCAGATCCTGACCTGCCATCGAGGTTCATCCAAATCAAACAATACATAATAATGTTTTGGTTACGAATTGGTAGCATCCCCTTTACAGGAGTGTGCGCATTGATCACACTACTCTACGACTCTCACTCACCAGACATCACATTTTCCTTCTCATTCAATCCATTAATACACTAACAGAATAGGTCTAGAAGTCAGCTAACCTTAACACCACCACACTCACGACAACATACGATACCTTTGCTCCCTTATACTCAACCACATAACCCATGAAGCTGTTTCGGAGATAGCATTCCAGTCTCCGAATTCGTCCTTTCACTCTGGCACCTCTTTCCATCGGCTTACCTCTGCATTCACTTTATGCTAAATCTCAACTTAGAATCGCGACATTTCATCTAAGAACAAAAAATACACAAATTAATCAACCTGCAAAAATAACTGCGCACATTCTTGGTACCGTTTTGATTAGTTATACTGGTACGAGGCTTCAACAACAACAAAAAATATTATTTTTCTCAAATCGCAATTGTTAAGCTAAGAATTAGATCTATACCTATATTACATCTTACGTCAGTATTCCACAACGTTCACCACCTGGGTCTCATACTCCCTTTACGTCCTTTCACATTGTGCAGTTGTCCTCATCTCTTCATTCGTATTTCGGCTCTCCGTCCGTCCATTACTCCATCATTTCCTGGTCTTCCTTCGCCATTGGCATCAATCTCTATCGCAGCATACACAGGCCTCTCTGTAACATACATCTAAGACATCTCCACATTATTCAATTCTACTCACCTTTATGTACCACTGTTTCATCACGTCGAATCTCTCTTTATTAATCCCCTTGCTTCACGTCGCTTCTCCTCATATACCACCTCTATCCACTACTATTTATCACGTCGCTTCTCTATCTACTATCTTTATTCACTCATTAATCATCACGTCGTTTCTGCTTGATCCTTATTCATACGACAAAAATACGTACATACACCACTCTGTCGATTCCTGTTCATGACTCATTTGACCAGTCTATTCCGTCACACTTCCTGACATCCCGCCTGAAAATTCTTATGTTCGATCTGACCCTGCACAACGTTACACACCACAAATAAATACACTGACTATTTACCATAAATTGACTACTTTAGATCTATCCTTAACTTTTCCATAATTTGATGTTAGAAATGTGATGAAGCCCACGAGATTGTTTTCCCTTGATCGTCTCAATCAGTACAGCATTTTCATGGACAATCCGCCTCACTCTGAATGGTCCACTATACACAATAAAGAATTCGCTAGTTAGGAATATGTGCTTACACGAAAATTAAATGTGTGCAGAGAATATACAAGCTGGGAGAATTGGGCAGCCCAAGTGTTAGTAACTTTGGTGCTAGTGGCCTCTTTCACTAACACCAGATTCCGAACAACCATACACAGCACTTCATTATAGCTGTCACCACGACAATGACATACTATAGATCAGATGGCATCTAATTTAAAAACTTCGATCACAATGTTTACCTCTTACATTACTTGTTTAGTATCCACAATAGTCGAATCACACTAATTCAACTGGACTCATTGGCATTATTCCATAACAATTCTTTTACTTTACTGTTCGAAATAAAATTTGCAAATTTTACTGAGATACCAGCCTAATAGATTCCATTACTGGCGTTTTATTCTCTGATCAGAAGTATGGTATTTGCATTCCTACATATTAGTTGAGTTTGTCTGCTACATAGACAATTTTCAGTGCCAGCTGCATGTGTTTTAAGAGCAAGATATTAAGGGCTGATATGTTGGATTAGTTTCTCCTATTCTTGAATCCATTATGACAAGAATGAAATGCCTGGATTCCACGCTCTCCTGTCATTATGATAGTTTCTGCCGTTCCTATCCTCGACACTAACTGACCTACGAGTCGTGTCTCCGTTCACGATATTGCTCTCATTACCCAATCCTTGTAACAAGTGCTGAAATGACGCGGAATCGTCTAAGCCTCTGCCTGCCATCGCTATACCTCTGCTCAATTTCACTGGCAACTTCGTTATACAGATCCTAAAGAGCTCCCCAGGTTCGTATGTCACATCCAAATACCTGTTTCGTCTAAACATCTCCTGATAGCATGACACTGAATCCCTTATACCACATTCGTTACGATTTGTCATCATCAATATGCTTTGCGTAACCTGGTCCTCCTTACTTTTCGACCAGAATTCATTTAAATAGCTACTACAGTCTTTAAGGTCTTCCTCCATTTTCGCTCTTGCCTCGTCCCTCAAATAGTTATACACAAACTTCGTTTTGAGGAGCAGTCCCCACGATGAAGGTAACGAATGGTGAAATTGAGACAGCCTTGGACTATACCCAGTTGGGTCTGCCACCTGTTTTATCTGACACAACCGTTCTTCTGACTCTCTGAATTCGTCTTCCTCTTTCTGCCTATTTTCGCCTTTTGAGTTTATCTCACTCTCCTCCTGCAATCTACCTGGTGGTGTTTCACCTTCGCTTCTGCACGCTAATTGCAACTGTGCTAGTTCTTCCCTATGTTTCCTATTTGTTTCTAATTGTGCCTCTTTAAACTGTAATGGTGGTCGTATCTCCTCCTGATCGGCACAAACCTCTCGCTGCGTACTGTTAGAACCTGTCTCGCCTCTTGTACTGATCTTTTCTGCATCTGCACTAATCGTATTCTTTCTGACCACTACCTCTTTGATTCGCTCACCTGGCAACACGTCCCTACGCTCAGTAGTATCACTCTCTATTGCAAATACTTGTACCTCCAAATTATTATCTTTTTCTTTCACTGCGTCACCTACTTGCTTCAACACACCCAGATTCTTCTCCCCCTCATCTAACCGATTATTAACTGCGGGCAGACGCTCATCGGTAACAGAGTGTACCTTCCTCATTGCCTCTTTATTTCCCTTATCCAATGCCTCCATACTTTCCTCACTATCTTTACACATCGCGTCCATCATTTCCATCAACTCCCTATGTCTCTCCTTAGCCTCCCTATCTCTTTCCTTATTATCTCTATCTAATCTTTCATTAATATCTCTATTCATTGCTTCTAATCTTTCCTTATTCTCCCTATCTCTCTCCTTATTATCTCTCACCAAACTCTGTAACAACTGTAGCATCATATCGTCATTTGCAACTTTCGACGCGCTCACCTCGTTCGCCTGTGAAACCGTAGCCTCGCTAAGAGTAGCTGCACTTTCACTGCATACCTGTCCTAATCTCGGCTCGCCCGCGTCGTCGGGAAAGGCCCGCGTTTTTGGACAAAGCCCGCCGCATAAAGGATCACCCAGGAGCGGTCCAGTGAACAATTCAACCCCTTCCGAGTGTTTGTCTTTCTCGCTCGTTAACACATGGTCAACAGCTACTTCCTGCTGCACTGCTACGTTCACGCCAGAATCGCTATTCTCCATGGTGACTACACTTTTAGACTGCGACCTAGTTACTACGGACATTACGCAAAAAAAAATTATACCACGACCTTCCAGCCTTGTACGATATAGCAATTAAAAAAAATAAAAGATCCTCACCAATCCAGAAAGAAATTGCAAACAAAAAAAAATTTACTTCTTAGCGCTATCACAATATATTCCATCAAAAAATAAAAAAAAAATCTTAACAGCAATAATCCTGGCAGGGTCGAAATTATGAGAGGCACCCACTTGCCTTTCTCATACTGTGGCATCAAGCAGTCAGGCCTGCAAGATGAGTGGTTTGCCAAGCGAGTGGATTCTTCCTTAATTTATCGAGCAACATGAATTCTCGTATCTTACTATTTAGTTACAAATTATCCTCCTGCATGAATAATACGCAACGGAAACACGCATCTGACTATCAGTGATTTATAGAACTCTGACTGCACACTACGCACTGGCAATACCACATTTACTTTTTGTCTTTGATTTAACGGCTTTTATATAAATTCAGGACATTATGACAACATACAATTTAATGAAAAAGGCCACCAATCTCTTTCTATTCACTATCTGATTTATTCCTAAACACACAAATTCTACAACCTACAACAAAATCACATGAGAAATTCCGCCCAGTGGGCATGGCTTTACGTTAGTGAATCTCTATACTATGGTCTCGTAATCTATTTACCGCAACAGTGCACTCCCTGGATCGGATGGTGGATCTTTTATTATACCTCACACTTCGCCTCTCACAATCATCCTCACGAAACTTTCCTCCAGATCGAGCGATACAGAAGGAACAGGCATACCCACAAATCTTTCGAAACTACCTTGCTACCCCCATGCAAAACACACATAGCCAAATTACATGACATATACAACACAACAATATGAAATACAACACAATGAACTGTTACAACATCATCACTTTCCGCTTTCCCACTTCAATCAATATCTATCCCAGTTTCACACGACACTGCCCCACTTTGTAATTCTACTTTCCTTCTGTGAACTCTGGAGATAAACGCACGTCTTCCTGTGCAATGCAAGCCAAGTGGCGTTGCTGGAAAAACGGCCGACTCACCTTGATTCTCTCTCAGAGTTTAAATTTAGCGTCACACGGAATGATATTTCTTAAATACTTGAACTTATGATACACACGCTATTTCTTAAATATTTCAGCTTATTGTACACACGCTATTAATTCTTAAATATTTCAGCTTATTGTACACACGCTAGTATCTCAACTTATAACTACACGTGGGCTCATTGTGACCGTTGGTTTACTACAATCCCCTTAAAATTACCTGCCTCACTTTGTAATTTTCCCCACAAAAGTTCCTGGGAAAGAGAAATGATTAGTTCTAACTACTCTTAAATATTCCACATCCATACCATGCCTCCACACTTTCATTACGGAGCACAACAAAAAAACAGGTCTTTACAGCAGAAGGTTCAGCGCCAGAGTGCCGAAACATGGCCGTATTCCGGTTCTCTCGCACCTCTGTCGAAGTGGGAGAAGCACCTTGCTACCTTATTGGTCAGCCACCTTTCAGACGCTCAAAGCTCTGGTAACTTCCATCTCTTTGGTCCCACCAGAGGTAGCCAAAGGATCGACTCAAAGATGATCATATATTCCCATTCACTATCTGTGGTTAGCAGACGACCATACATTCATTCATTTCACAGATCTCACCAAACTGGATGTAGGGATTTATTTTGAGGGAGTGCACATGTGATCATTTAAATAAATAAATTGTCATTCTTTCCCACACTGGTATCCGGCTTCGCTGTATTAATTGAAATTGAGTTACTTTTACACAAAAAATGTGTTGTTCTGACAAGAATTTCGTACCTATTTTCAATGTTGGGCGGTACTGTACCCTTTCAACTTTTGAGCTTTATTGCATGTAATACGATTCAACGTATGGAGTAAAATGCCTATACAGTCCTCAACGTGTTTAATCCACACTTTCATCCTAATAGTATTCAATACGACACACTGAACCAAATTCGATGAAATTTTGAAAAAAGTAAAAAAAAATTGATTTTTAAGAGGGTATTTTGCTGGCCGAATAGCAAAAAACATCTGGAAAGGGTGTTAAAAAAACAGAGCCGAGTATTTTGAACTGTGGTAGTACCCACAGATACAAGAACAACCAATCAAATAAGCGAGGCTCCAACAACGAGTGCTTTCCGAGATCTGAACGCTTTTTCATAGGAGCAGCTGAAAGACTTTAGAGTGTGAATATTGGTACAGTTGATGGATCGGCACTTGGGTAACGGAAAGGTTTGATATCTTTCTGTGTAACAGCCCCCCAGGTATACATTAGACTGAGCATTATGTAGTTTGAAATCGCTGGTTTTATTCGTGTGGTATTATACTTAGTTTTTCCTCAACTAAATCTACCATACGTTCTTTTCCTGAGGGAGGTCTTCCACTGTTTACTTCCTGGGATACTTGAGCAGAATTGTCCGTAAGACGCTGGAAAGAAACGGTCGAACATCTTGACAGGTGGTACTCAGCGCCTTATACCATTTTCAGTGTAAAAACAGCACAGTAACAGCAAATACAAACGTGACGTCATCTGTACGATTCGTGACACATACCCACAGTTGCAAGTAATTTATCATGCAATAATACACACATAACGAGACTCAAAACACAATTCTAACCACACCATTGATTTCATTGTGTACGTAGATGACCGTGACACAGCTAAGACATCACAACACTGTGCCGATTGAGCGTGAATACGGCTGTACTCTGCAACCAAAAGCCTTTGAGGACGTGCCGTGAACGAGAGTTCCGGTCTCAGAAAGTGTACGTTCCTGGACTCATGTTTACTGGGCTTCTTTTTCTTGTTTCGATGACTGCTACCACCATTCAATATAGTCGACACACCTACCGCCTTCCCAATCACCATACACAAACACACACACACACACACACACACACACACACGCTCCCTCGGCCAGTATTCTCATATTATAAGTGGCCACTGATCACCAGTTGCTGACCAGTTAGAGTTAT
This sequence comes from Schistocerca nitens, assembly GCF_023898315.1. Lineage (NCBI taxonomy): Eukaryota > Metazoa > Arthropoda > Insecta > Orthoptera > Acrididae > Schistocerca > Schistocerca nitens. Next base: position 335,122,374 of record NC_064621.1, read on the forward strand.
CTATAGTTGCCGCATTTATAGCCTAGCAGCTATCAATTAGAGACTATCAGTCAACGCCGAGCGTCAAAATGTTTATAAATACTCGAGCTTGAACTATAAACTGTCTACAGCGTTTCGGACTGAACAACTATTAGATTAACTAGTGCACTGTCACTGAGTTAGATTAGGGCAATGTTAACGTATTACTGCTGTTTTCGTCAAAATAGCGATGAGTATTTGTGTGCATTATTTTTGTTGTTACTTAAGGTAAAAATCGGCCAGCCGATTCATTGAATTCTTTGAATTCATATTTGGTAAGTAATTCGATAGTATGCGATTTGAGTTTGACAGGCTCTGATAATACAAATTTTGATATCGATTGACGTGATTACAGTGGTTGTATACACTTATTTCATCTTACCTTTTTAACGTTATTATATTTAACCTGATGGCGAAATAGCTCTGACACATTGCAGATTCAGAAAATACCACAGAGAGGACACAAAGCTTCAAGCACAGTTTTTTAGCTTTTCCCAAGGCCTGTGACGCGAGGCTAGCTGTTGCTTAACAGGCCACTGATTGGGAAATTAATGTTACTTCAGGATGATGCAACAGGGTGTCCAAAGTATTTAGCAAAAGTAGGAAGGAAATACAGATTTTTAACGTTTTTTCAGTATTTTACCTTTTCTGGCAGGGGATTTTGATGTAAGGAAACAATTACGCCAATAGCGGACCTGGCCGGCCGCGGTGGCCAAGCGGTTCTAGGCGCTTCAGTCCGGAACCGCGCGACTGCTTCGGTCGCAGGTTAGAATCCTGCCTCGGGCATGGATGTGTGTGATGTCCTTAGGTTAGTTAGGTTTAAGTAGTTCTAAGTTCTAGGGGACTGATGACTTCAGATGTTAAGTCCCATAGTTGTCACAGCCATTTGAACTAGCGGACCGGTATATCTTTAAGAGGGTTGGTTTCCGAGTTTCTTGGTGGGAATAAGTGACCAATCAGTTCTTTACTGACTAGGAACTTAGCAACTTGGCACCGAACACATGGGTACTCTGCAGGATTCGCCCTCAACTGGAACAGCAGAATCAGTTAGCAGAATGAGCTCCCATGGTGGTGTCATCAGCACATCGGTTCCAGTACCTGATGGCAACCACACACGGTGTCACCTATCTGCTCATTAAATTAGAAAGTACGAATCATATTCGGATTTACTTTCCTACTTTCGTCAGCGTATTATCTGCTGGAGTGGCAGCTTGGCTTATCTGGTCAGACAAAAAATCATGTAACTGATTTGTAGGCAGGTTGAGTTAAATTTCACAAACACAGAAATGTGATCATGAGATAATTCCGACCTCCTCCAAGAAACTTTGCCAACCGATAGCTCACTAATCTACTTCTCACAGTTAATAAATAGTCTGTGATTTTCGTAATTTCCTGACTTATTTATGTGCTTGTCGCTTCTCATATCTTTGTAATAAACTAAACGGTACACTTAAATCATGTCTTTGGTTCGAGCAACAGACTCTCCCTGGTGACATTTTATATTTTTCAACGATAAAACGCGTAGTCCCCACTTTCAGAATTATTGTTAGCGCTGCGTTCTTTCATAGCGTTAATAATTCATTTGCGTACATTTATTCCAGAATTGGATGTTACGGGTGCGTCTGCATCACGATTAGTTTCAGACACAGTTAACTAACTTCACTCACACTCACTTGTGGTTTCGCAATGCCTTTGCCATACATTATTTGTCTTTTAGTTTACTGTCTCCGAGTGACGCGTCTGATTGAAAGAGTGCAGACACGCTACCCAAATAGAAGAATTACTTTTCCGTGGTGGTGGGTTCACTTCCTGCTACCTTTTGTATTGGGCGTCAGATTTATTTGGCGAATACGACAGCATCACTGCTGACAACATTCCTAGCCGCTAGTCTAGTAGTCCGAGCAAGTCTCCCGCTATTATGTACATCGCAGTTGCTTGTTTTGAAAATAGTCTGTTTTATGGCACAATCACACATACGTTTTCAGTAAGGAATTGCCGGTTCCAGCCGCCGCTGGCCATCTTCAGATCATAAGACGGATGCAGTAGTTCACGGACAATGTGATACTCTCAGTGAACTACTGGAGTGAACTATACCATTCAAAGGCGACCAGCGATGTTCGAAATCAGCCACCTATCATTGTAATTGTGTACATGGCTGTGCTGTAAAATAAAATATTTTCAAAATTAACATTTAATCTCTGACGTCTGCAGCACGACCGAAATGTCGTACTTTCGATAATCTGCACTGTCAGACTCCTTCTATTTATGTCTGATTAGACCTCTGATGATGTGCGCAGCTCCCGTCTGGGGATATGCAGCTCCTACACCACTGCGCCGCCTGCAGATCATACAGAACAAAGTGCTACGCATAATTAGCAACGCTCTACGCTACACACGCACCGTGGAACTTCGCCATGAAGCCTACCCTTGCACGACCTATCGCAGGCAGCAAGACATCCACTACTGCTCTTACCATCCGACCTAACTATCGCAGAGGTTTTTTTTCCCTTGGCTCTTGCCTTGGCACTTTTTTTCCTCTGCCCTTCAAACCGCTACCCTTCGTTCGACTTCGACCCAATCTATCTCCAGATGAGCGCGTATTAATGGTTAACCTTAACAAGACGTACGCAAATATCGCAGTACCCACATCCTGCGACACCTCACATTAGTGAAAACTAACTCTTATGCAAGAGATGGCAGTAGACCTATTGAGTTGGCCATCATGCCGGTGTGGGCGTGGAGGGGCTCCACCTCTGAAAAAAAATCTATTTATGTAATCACACCGAGGATGTATAATTCTGATTTTTCTTGGTGTCGTTGTATCTAACTACATGCAGTGATGTTTATCAGTCACTTTACTGCAAAAAATGAGGAATGTTATTCCTTTTTGATCGTCAAAGCAACAGTGGGTGATTGGAGAATGAACATTTTTTATTGCTTTCCGGACTTAGGCAGTACTGAAAATTTCTGTAAAAACCGAAAGATTCCCCGCGCTGCCGGTGGAGCGAAAAACCGTCCTCGGCGAGGGTGGAAGAGCGGAAGTCGGTCGGCAGTTCACATTTCTCAAAGAGGCTTGCTCGACCCTCGCAGCTCCCGGCCGCGGCCAGGACAATAGAACAACGAGAAAATAGCGCAGCCTCCGCGAGCGCGAACCGGAAGCCCTCCGTCTGAGAACTCCAGCTTCTGTGCGTCTCTCCAGCCCTCGAATGGTCCGTAATCGGCCTTATTACAAAGAAAATAGTCTTCCCCAACTGTGAGAACCTTACGCGCCGTATCCGGCATTTGGCGAAGATAGCTCTGGATGCAGCACTAGATTCCCGCAACGAAATTTCGGTTCACTGCTTCAGATTTCTTGAAGACTCAAGTGCTCCTTAGCTGGCGTATCAGATAAGATGCCAATAAACTCATGTAGCATGATATAAACTATCGGTCTCACTGTTTCCACTCTGAGGTAGTTTTACTACCATGTGTTACTTAAATCTAGAATCGAACAGGATTTAAAAGCTCTGTACCGTTAATCAGATTTTGTCCTTACGATTGCCGTCAGTCCAGATCCAGAAGTGAAGAATATTCTATCAACAGATAGAGGAACTCAGAAACTGGAAGCCTTTGTTCCAGCCCAAAAGGACGTTCTTGCTTCCCATAATTTGCGCTGTTAGTATCCGGTTGTGAGTATATCTACTCGTGCATCCATATATATATATATATATATATATATATATATATATATATATATATATATATGTGTGTGTGTGTGTGTGTGTGTGTGTGTGTGTGTACGTTCCACATCCCAATCTAAACCCCTGAACGATCTCTACCAAACTTGGTACACATATCACTTGATGTCTGGAGACAGGCGCTATGAGGGTAAGAACCACGTATCTATCAATCGGCCGAAGGTGAGGGTGAAAAAGTTGTGTAGCTCACGACGCGCGAATCCACAGACTTTATTCATCCAGTAATTGAGAATGAGAGCACTTTGTAAAAAATTGCTGCATTGCGCATGACGTTTTAATTTATTACGTCTTTCCACTAATTCCACTTTCAACACTTCTCGCAGACAATACCTAAACATACCACTGAAAGTACTGCAAAACTACGAGGGTAATCCCAAAAGTAAGGTCCCCTATTTTTTTATAAGTACATAGACCTGTTTATTTCTACAATGGTTTACATTAGTTTACAGCTTGAACATTTATCTATTTTCCGATATAATTATCATTTCTGACGATGCATTTTTGTAGACACTGTGGCAGTTTTTGTATGCCCATGTCATACCAGCTCGCCGCCATGCTACTTAGAAAGTTATGAACCTCTTCTTTCACCTCCTCGTCGGAGCTGAATCGCTGGGACGACAATTAACGCTGACAGGTAATGTGAGACTCTGAAAAAACTCAAAGGGGCAATTCAGAACCGGAGGAGAGGAATATTGATCAATGGCGTACACATTCTCCATGAAAAAGCTCGCCCGCACATCGCTCGGCAAACTGTTGCTCTCCTGCAATAATTTCAGTGGAACATAATCACCCACCCACCCCTGCAGTCATGACTTGGCGCCCAGTGACTATCACCTGTTCCTGTTGACCGGAAAGCGATTCAGCTCCGACGACGAGGTGAAAGAAGAGGTTCACAACTTTCTGAACGGCATGCCGGCGAGCTGGTATGACATGGCCATACAAAAACTACCACAGCGTCTACAAAAATGGGGCGTCATAAATGGTGATTATGTCGAAAAATAGCTAAATGTTCAAGCTGTAAACTGATGTAAACCATTGTAGAAATCAACAGGTCTATGTACTTATAAAAAAATAGGAGACCTTACTTTTGGGATTACCCTCGTATATCACTGTTCGACACATTGTTCACGAGATGCGACGTCATAGAGATTGAGCTATGTGAAAACGAAACGGCAGGGCGAAATTCGCTAATGATGCAGGTGAAATCTGTGTACAGATGTATGTGAAATGGATGCGACATGTGTGTACTGTGGAAAAACCGTGGGTAGAAAGCTCCTCAATCGCTGGCTCGATTTCAGCCAAACTTTGATCTGAAAAGAAATACTGTGAGGGCAAGAGCTAGCAACCTTTAACTATCAGGGTAGGGTTGCTAAAAGGAGATAGAAGGAGGGAAGAAGAGATGCACAGACAGAGAGGTGGAGGAAGACATGGACACGGATTTGAGAGAGGAGGATAGGGACATTATGAGAGGAGGGGGAAATGGACAGAGGTAGGACAGAGGAGGCGACGAAAAGAGAGATAAGGGGAAGGAGGAGATGAGCAGAGGCAACAAAGAGGAGGGGATTGACAAGAGAGGTGATAGAAAGAAGTGGACTGAGAGAGTGTGGAGGAACTGACTGACGGAGAGACAGGACGGAGGAAATAAACAGAGAAAGGGAAGAAGAGAGAACCGGGGAACGCTGCGTCTCAGCTCGTTGTTTTTGTAGTTTGGCTTGAAATGTACATTGATTTATATCAGATCGTTTCGCCGTATCTTTAACCAAAGCCCATACATAAACGCATACAGGGTGTCCCAGGAGGAATGGTCAATATTCAGGGATATTTTGTAAAACGTAGAAACCGCTCAACAGTTGGTTAATTAACACTCTTTTATTGTGTACACGACCGGTTTCGAAACGTTCAAAATTCCATCATCTGGCGTAAACAATAAAATCACTTATGCATCTGAAATCATTCTCACCCCAACGTTGTCATGCAATCTAAATTACGCGTGGTGGTCAGTAAGTAATGCAACACATTTTTTCTGTCCAATTTCTGTAGAAAAAATGCGGAATTTGTTGTGGGACATCGTGGAATACTCCTGCTTCAGACCCTATAGTTTCATGTAGTTCCGATATTTGGCGGCGCTATACGTAGCCTTGAAAGTAGCGTCTATAACTGAGTTTCTTTAGGCGGTAAACCAGACCACTGCAGATATATCTAGACAGTTACAGAACGGAGACCTGGCAGTGAACAAAAGCGCGGTGAGTTGTCGGGCTAGGCGTCTTTCATCCTCACAACTTTGTCGCGCGAATCTGTCCGACCTCTCGCATGCCGGCCAGCCGAACAGAGCTGTGACTCCTGCAGTGTTGGAACGTGCGGACACTCTCATTCGAGGTGATCGACGGATCACAATGAAACGCCTCCCTGCTCAACTGGACATCTCTGCTGGTAGTGCTGACACACTCGTGCACCAGTTGGGGTACTCAGAGGTGTGTGCCTGCTGGGTTCCTTGCCGCCTAACAGAAGACCATAAAGAGCAACGAAGGACCATCTGTGCGGAATTTCTTGCGCTTTACAAGGCTGATCATGACAATTTTTGTCGAACATCGTCACAGGCGATGGAACATGGGCTCATCACTTCGAAATGGAAACAAAATGGCAATAATGGCGATCCACGGAGTGATGGCACACCACCTCTCCTCCGAAGAAACAGAAAGCCGCACCCTCAACTGGTAAAGATAAGGTGACGGTGAAAGGTGGCTAGACTGAGTCACAGCGCCAGATTGCGCCAAAGATTATTATTCCGCCGCCTCCACTGGGCAGTAGTAGTTCAGAGGTTGCCGTGGGCAGTACTTGTTGAGAGGATATCGAGAGCAGTACTAGTTCAGAGGATGTCGTGTGCAGTTGTTGTTCTGTTGGGCGAGAGAGTAGATGCTGTTCCGTTGGTGTAATGTATAGATGGAAGATGTTGCAATGATCACAGTGTATTTTTCGTCAATATATTTATTTATTTATTTTATTTATTTATGCATTTATTTTACCTGGCAAGATTAGGGCCTTCAGGCCCTCTCTTACACCTAACCAGGCATACTCAGATTCAACAAATTTCAGTTTCTACAGAACATTAAGGACATATTACATGTTATACAGTATTAATGTTAAGAAAAAAAATAGAGATTATAAGCGTAGTACAATGATAATTGTAACAATCAAAAATTAATTATAACAATCAAGAATAATAATAATAGTAATAATAATAATAATAATGACTATGTATATGAAAGTAAACACATTTTTCTTTTATGAATGTCAGTCCTATTGCTAGTTGGGAATTTTCTCGTTATATTCTTGCAGCTTGTGAGTTATTCTCATCAAGCAGAGACATAAGACGATAGAATGGGGTGAAAGAGATATAGAAGAGGTAGATAGGTTAGAGGAAGAGAAATAGAATGGTAAAATTCGAAGCTATGATGGAGAGGAGAAAGAAAGAGATGAGAGGGGCCCAACAATGGTGGCTATACCGTCCCTAATATGTAAGTCTTGAGTTCACTCTTGAATGTTGAGTGGTTCCGGATAAGACGCAGATCACAGGGGAGCGCGTTCCATAGTCGTATGGCTGAGATGGAGAATGACATGGAGAAAGATTTTGTGTTATGTAAAGGTACAGCCAAGATGCTAGACGTATCCGATCTGGTATTGCGGTTGTGGAATGATGATAGGTGTTTAATGTGAGAAGATAAGTATTGGGGGCACCAGTGGCTAAGAAATCGATGAAGTAAGCACATCGTGTGGAGATCGCGTGCCTTATGTGGGCGTATCCAACCTAGCTGGGAGTATGAAGGACTGATATGATCATACAACCGTATATTGCATACGTATCTAACGCAAGCGTTCATCACTAGCTCGAGGCGTCTCGAATTTTCACTATTTGTGCCGTGTTGAACTACATCACAGTAGTAAAGATTAGGCAAGACTAGTGTTTGGACTAATTTTTGTTTAACATGGGTTGGAAATATTTTTCTAAATTTCTGAATTGCATGTAGGGAGGAGAGCGATTTCCGGCAAGCTGTAACTGTTTGTTCTTCCCAGTTTAGGTGTTCATCCAAGATTATTCCAAGGTCTTTTACTGTTTTTTGGTATGGTAGTTGGGTACCATTGAGGTGTATTTGAGGGACTGTTTCGTGAAAGTGCCGACTGATTAACTTTGGATGAGATATAAGTATGACCTGGGATTTCTTGGGGTTTAGTTTCAGACCTAGGTTCTGTGCCCATCGAGAAACAGAGCAAAGATCTGCGTTCATACTCGCTACTGCGTCAGCAATGTTCTTGGGGCTTGCACTTATGTACAGTTGGATGTCGTCGGCATATAGATGGTAGTTGCAGGAGTGAATCACTGAAGAAATATCATTAATGTACAGTGAGAAGAGTAATGGACCAAGGACGGAGCCTTGGGGAACTCCAGAGCGCACGTTTTTCCATGATGACTTTTCCGACCCACAAATGACTTGTTGACTTCTGTTTTTGAGGTAGCTGTCGAACCAGTGTATTGCGCTGTTTGAGAAATTCAGCTGCTTCATTTTAATTAGTAATATATCAAAGTCAACTGTATCAAAAGCCTTGCTAAAGTCAAGCAGTGTTAGGATGGTAGCTTCACGTCTGTCCATAGCATGTTTAATGTCATCAGTTACTTTGATTAATGCAGTTGCTGTACTATGGTGCTTTCGAAAGCCTGACTGAGGTAACAAAAAAAAATTATTTCACGTTTCCTTAATGACAATGCCTCTTGGTCACAGGTTCAGTCAACAAAGCATCTGGCTTGTGTTCATGTATTAGACTTGTAATTCTGGTTTCTATGTGCAGTTATAGTATTTCTGGTTTTTCAATTAGTTCATTGTAAATGGTGTTTAAAATATCTGGTCGTATTGAGGAAGAACCGTGCCAGATACATGTACGTTGAGTCACACTACCACACACAGAACAGTTACACCTGTGCTTTGTTGTTTCGTAGCTTTTATAGTTGCAGGGGACTTAATTAATCAATTGTGTTAATGGAACATTCTTGTCATTCTTTATTTTTATTTTATGCAGTCAGATTGCGTGCTAATACTACTCAGGGCCATCCGGTTACGAGATTTCGTAACCGGACACACAGCTACTAAAATTATTTTTTTGTAATTTAGCTCCCTTGCAACGGTCTTATTCTGTTTGATGTGTTCCCTCATGATGTAACGATCAACTCGAAAGTTTGTTGTGCTTGCCTCAGGAAACTGAAGAAACGACTTCAGCATATTCGTCGCTACCAAAACTGAAACGAACTTCTCCTTCTCCATGACAATGCAAGGTCTCATAAAAGTCCTGGCATCCGTGAGGAGCTCACAAAAATTAAGTGGACGGTTCTTCCCCATCCACCCTACATCCCTTATCTCACACCTCTCGACATCCGTCTGTCTGGCCCAATGAAGGAAGCGCTACGTGGATAAACGAGATGGTGGGGAGGTTATTGATGCAGCAAGACGTTGGCTCTGACGTCGACAGGTAGAGTGGTACCGTGTGGGCATACAGGCCCTCCCATAAGGTGGCGCAAGCCTGTCGCATTGAGCGGAGATTATGTTGAAAAACAGGATTTTGTATCCGAGGAATAATATGGTGTATTGGATTCCTGAACAAAACCAACCACCTTTCAGAAAGAAATGTTGCGTTACTTATTTAGTACCCCTCATATATGCGTTTAAATGATTTTACTGGAAGAGGCAGATTAATTTCAGACCATTCAGGACAGTAACTTACAAGAATTAACCCATATCCTAGTTTCTGTGGGTTACTTTTATTTATTTACCTTTAAAATAAAAACATAGCAAGGTAGAAGCCAAAACAGAAATACTTTCAACTTATAACTGTAATAACGTGATTTTTTTTATTTTATTTTATTTTTTTTTTACTGTAAGGTATCCGATATGTATGCGCAAAATAAGTCAGTCTGTGTGCAGCCTGAGAAAGAGTTCATTGAATATTTCAAACCCGCCCAAAGGCTAATAGACTTTCCAGAGAAACAGACTTCGTGTTCTACATCTACATCTACATGGATACTCTGCAAATCACATTTAAGTGCCTGGCAGAGGGTTCATCGAACCACCTTCACAATTATCTATTATTCCAATCTCGTATAGCGCGCGGAAAGAATGAACACCTATATCTTTCCGTATGAGCTCCGATTTCCCTTATTTTATCGTGGTGATCGTTCCTCCGTATGTAGGTCGGTGTCAACAAAACATTTTCCCATTCGGAGGAGAAAGTTGGTGATTGGAATTTCGTGAGAACATTCCGTCGCAACGAAACACACCTTTCTTTTAATGATTTCCAGCCCAAATCCTTTATCATTTCTGTGACACTCTCTCCCATATTACATGATAATACAAAACGTGCTGCCTTTCTTTGAACTTTTTCGATGTAATCCGTCAGTCCTATCTGGTAAGGATCCCACAACGCGCAGCAGGATTCTAAAAGAGGACGGACAAGCGTAGTGTAGGCAGTCTCCTCAGTAGGTCTGTTACATTTTCTAAGTGTTCTGCCAATAAAACGCAGTCTTTGGTTAGCCTTCCACACAACATTTTCTATGCGTTCCTTCCAATTTAAGTTGTTCGTAATTGTAATACCTAGGTATTTAATTGAATTTACGGCTTTCAGATTAGACTGATTTATCGTGTAACCGAAGTTTAACGAGTTCCTTGTAGCACTCATGTGGATGACCTCACACTTTTCGTTATTTAGGGTCAACTGCCACTTTTCTCACCATTCAGATATCTTTTCTAAATCGTTTTGCAGTTTGTTTTGATCTTCTGATGACTTTATTAGTCGATAAGCGACACCGTCATCTGCAAACAACCGAAGACGGCTGTTCAGATTGTCTCCCAAATCGTTTGTATAGATAAGGAACAGCAAAGGGCCTATAGCACTACATTGGGGAACGCCTGAAATCACTTCCGTTTTACTCGATGACTTTTCGTCAATTACTGTGAACTGTGACCTCTCTGACAGGAAATCACAAATCCAGTCACGTAACTGAGACGATATTCCATAAGCACGCAATTTCACCACGAGCCGCTTGTGTGGTACAGTGTCAAAAGCCTTCCGGAAATCCAGAAACACAGAATCGATCTGAAATCCCTTGTCAATAGCACTCAGCACTTCATGTGAATGAAGAGCTAGTTGTGTTTCACAGGAACGATGTTTTCTAAGCCAATGTTGACTGTGTGTCTATAGACCGTTTTCTTCGAGGTAATTCATTACGTTCGAACACAATATATGTTCTAACATCCTGCTGCATATCGCCGTTAACGATATGGGCCTGTAATTTAGTGGATTACTCCTACTACTCTTCTTGAATATTGGTGTGACCTGTGCAACTTTCCAGTCTTCGGGTACGGATCTTTCGTCGAGCGAACGGTTGTATGTGATTGTTAAGTATGGAGCTAATGCATCAGCATACTCCGAAAATAACCTAATTGGTATACAGTCTGGACCAGAAGACTTGCTTTTATTAAGTGATTTAAGTTGCTTCACTACTCAGAGGATATTTACTTCTGCGTTACTCATGTTGGCAGCTGTGTTAGATACCGATAGTCAACAGAAGTATTTTGTCGGGTGTTATGAAAAAGACTGCGAAACGACCTGTCACTGAGGTGGCACGTGAACTCTGTGCGCGGTGGTTTGAAAGGATGACAGACACAAAGGGATGCTTGTACACAGCTCGGTGCTTACGATGCATCACGAATGCTTTGTTGACTGTTTACAGAGATACGACACCTCAGCTGAAGGTCGACTGGAGATGGAGCGTGAGTCACAGCTAGCTAGGTTGCTCATTGTGAAACCAAACATGGCGTATTTTCCTAGCGTGCCATTAGGAGCTGTCGCGGTCTCGAAGACACTCTGACTATGAGGTTCCCAGTAGCAGACGTGCCTCATGGATCTGTTTCTTTTAGTGCAGTGGGTCAACATGGTCACTAGAATTTGAGTAACTGTAGTTATGTACTGTTCCGCAAGTTTCGACATTGTGGTCAGAAGTGTTGTCTCACACGGAGCGAATCGCCTAAGACACGTTTGGCAAGAAATAAAACCTTAATAGTTGGCAGACGTATTGCACAGGCTTCAGCTGTTAAATCCCTTTATTACAACTTGATTTTTATGTGTATAGTGTGGCGATCCCGTCTCTCGTCTTTTTCTTTGTCGTCGTCGTGATGCGCGTAGCTCGTTGCAATGTCTCACTTCTCGTAGTTTCTTGCTTAATTGTATCTGTGTCGATATCTTGCCAAAGGAGACGTCACAAGCCTAGCTAGCCTAGTTAAGAATCTTCATACGTGATTCTCACTTAATCTTTGGTAAAGTTCTTGCCCGGTAAGTGATGTTCCTGATAACATTCTGTATCTTTGTCTAAAAAGTTAATTCTTGACTATTATGCGACTATAGCTATTATTTGCTCCGATATTTTTAGAGACTGTAGCCTGATTTCAATGCAGTCGATATAACTTCTCAGACAAATTGACTTTACTTGATTGTACCGCTGGAGAGAATGAAAAAAAGATTCCAGGCCATTTATAATATTAGAAAAAAATACGTGTATTTAATTAACTTACTTAGAATCATTAATTCATCATAATGTTCACTGAATTTTTTTAATTGAATGGCTTAAGGCCGACTAAAAGTCATTTCACACAAAGTGGCTAAGTCATGTAGAAAAAAAATGGTGATAATCGATCCCCAAAAATACTGTACAATTCGAAGTCACGTGAATGGAGGGATATCACAGAAACGATGGAACGAAATTCTAGAGATAAAGCTATTCAACAGACTAATTTCTGATACTGAAGATGATTCTTTGCTTATATGTTACGATAATTTGTTGATACGGTTTTTTTCTTGTTTGGTATGATGAATTCGCTCCCAATGATTGTGAAAGTATGTTAGACACACATTGTATCGAATGTGTAGTTGAAATAAATGTACAATTTGATGTTAAAACAACAATGCGATACGTTATATCCGCTATAAAGTCACAGGGCAACAGGTAGCAAAGAGCAATAAATAAATCCAGCTAATGTGATATAGTCAGATTTCATTGCGGTTCGTGATTTATAGTGTCATTTTCCAAGTGTCAGAGTCACGGGCAGAGTCACGTCATCGTTTATGTTCTGGCCTAGGGAACGTGACTTTGATTGCTCGCTCTCTGGGCTGCATCTCACTGAATCAACTGCAGGCCGGTTAATGTCACTTCGTTCTCTGTTTTCCTCATAACGACCCTGCAGAACATGATGTCGATCGTAGTCTCGTAGTCACGACTCTGAAGCAGAGCTCTTTGTTTCTAAAAACGAATCTACGTAATTAAAAAATGTTAACCGGAAAAATCCATAAACCCTCCAAAATATGTGCTTTGTTATCCCCCCAATCAGCCTTTTTCTCGCTAATGTCTCAATATGACTGTGTACAGTAACCGTTGTGGGAGCACAAGTACAGACCTACGGATAAAATCTTGCTCCACTGGTAACATTACGACTGTTATATCTCTGAATCAACCCATAATTCTCGCCAATCATATTTCTGCCACAGGCCTATGCATCCACGGTGCGATATTCTTAATGTACTCACGGCAGAACACCAGAGCGAAATCTCACTTTATGACGCATTTAAATTTATTACAAGTAAGCCGTGACACTTTCTATAACAAATATTCAGATACCTCATAGCAGGGTAAAAGCAAAAAGTCTACATTAGATGGAAAAATCCGGGAATTATCTTGCAGACTGATTGCATTTTGTGAAAAATCAGCCCCTGTTTTATCAAGGTAAGAAGAATTCCCTACTCCTCGGCGGACTGCGGAACTACGCCAGATAATGAATAGAAGAAATTCTGCACATCGAAGTATCAAGCGAAATCCACAACCTGCACTGTATGAAGCAGACAGGAAACCGCGAAACAAAGTTAAGCAAGACGTGCGCAATGCCAAAACCAGGACTATCAGTTTTGTTATATGCAACGTTGCAACTCCTGCAACACTGTGAAAAAAACTGCCCAGTTTCATTACAGCAAAATGGTTCAAATGGCTCTGAGCACTATGGGACTTTGAGGTCATCAGTCCCCTAGAACTTAGAGCTACTTAAACCTAACTAACCTAAGGACATCACACACACTCATGCCCGAGGCAGGATTCGAATCTGCGACCGTAGCGGTCGCGCGATTCCAGACTGTAGTGCCTAGAACCGCTCGGCCACACCGGCCGGCTCATTACAACAATGACAAAATATGACACTATTTTCCAAGCCTTTACATAAGAACTAAACGACGTTTTCTCATCAGGAACCAATTTTCAATTTACGGTAAATTTTCAGTCACAGGATAGCACCTTCTCGACACAAGCGTACTTCCTCAAACACGTTTCTATATATACAGTACGGAAAGCGATAAGGACAATGTCTTTTGAGGCAGTAGGTAATGGTAGAGTGAATTAAGTATGCTTAAAAATGTTTTTGATATTATTATTCCAGATTTCACAGATTTCTTCAATCTCTCTCTTGACAGTGCTACGTACACTGCTTTGTGCCGGCCGGAGTGGCCCTGCGGTTCTAGGCACTACAGTCTCGAACCACGAGACCGCTACGGTCGCAGGTTAGAATCCTGCCTCGGGCATGGATGTGTGTGATGTCCTTAGGTTAGTTAGGTTTAAGTAGTTCTAAGCTCTAGGGGACTGATGAGCTCAGAAGTTGAGTCACATAGTGCTCAGAGCCATTTGAACCATTTTTGAACTGCTTTGTGGAAGCAAAACAATATCCATGGACGACAACTATGAGGCGACTTTGATATTTTATTTATTAAAATGAAATGGCTGAATTTCTTTAACAACGCGATACTACGTTAAAAACAAAGGTCAACGAATCATCTGTGAATCGGATAATTCATCATTTAAAAAACTGTTCTTTTGATTCCTAAGATATCTATAAATATTAACTTACTTATCCTTTAAGGGATAAGATTTAAAGTTTTTGGACCATTACTTTTGCACTATATCTCAGTGACAGTGTCCGCTTCTTTAGCTGAGAGATCAGCGCGCCTGACTGCCTTGCAGCGGGCCCGGATTCGATACTCGGTCAGAGATTTTCTCCACTCGGGGCGTGGTTATTGATGTCCTCAGCATCATTTCATCATCATCGAGACGCAAGTCGCCCATTGTGGCGTCAGCTGAAAAGATATGCAACTTGGCTGCCGAATTTCCCCAGGGAGACTCTTGACCATCAATGCCATGCGATCATCACAGTGATATTTCACCTGTACTTCACTCTTACAACGACCACTTACATGCTGACGACATCCAGCTGAATCTATGAGCCAGTCTTCAGAACGTTGCTGCTATTGTGTCAAGTATGAATTTACAGTCTTTGCTCTGTATCATGGCGGCACAGAACCTGAGTCTTAAACTAAATCTTACGGAGTTATTGTTCATCCTCATATCACACCGAAGGCTGGTCAGCGATCATTTTCGTGAAACACTTCCACCAATACTTCTCAGTAGTGTCCAGTTACCCCGAATATAACTCTGCAAGACTAATTTAGAAAGAAACGGTAACCCCTTGCGCTGTGAGAATGATACGTGTCAAGGTGAGCTATGTCGAGTTATGACAAAATTATTTACACTGCGATGGGCGCTATAGCGTGTCCCGAGGTATGAGTCGGCGAGGGATTTCGATTCAGTGGTAATCAGCGTCTTTAGCCGGCGCTCCCTGTCACAGGAGCACGAATAGCCGTGCGCTCTTGTGTCGGTCCGTCAGCATTGAAGGCTGTCGCGGCCTTGAACATAAGATGGACGAGGGACGGGAGAAAGGGAGCGCGGGAAGAATGTCGCACGTGTCCCGGTACCCCGGGCCACCCTCCAGCCTCCACCCCCGCTACAGCACGGGTCCCGCCCGCATGCTGCGGCCTGTGACCTGACAAAGCCCGCAGAAGGCAGGTAGGCAGCCCCGCTTTGTTCGCCCGCCACCTGTTTGTTGTAGTCCGGCGAGGGTGCGGGGGCGGCGGAGGCCTTGTTGCGCAAGGCGGGATACGTCTGCAGTCGAGATAACGCCGTGGGGAATTCCTGTGCGGGGTACACCCCAGGCACTGTGCACTTCCTGCTGTGGTCATATTTATAGGCACAACGTTTCAAAGGAAGCAGTAGGAAAGGCAGGAAGCATTTGCTTCATCTGAGAGCTACAGATAGATTTTGACGATGTTACGTGTTCAATGAACGTTCTTGAAATAATGGGAATGACAGGTACATAGGGGAACCACATCTGACCCAATTTTTGTATGGTGCCATTCTACCCGAACGTGGCAAGAGGAATGACACATCCACTGGAGTAAATACAGGGTGTTTATCCTCTTCTCTCCTGAGATAAGAAAAAATTCACAGGAAATGTGAAAAAATTTTCTAATACCAGTTTGTTGACAACTTAATTATTTATTTAGCTACATGTTTCGAGGTTCAAATGTTCAAATGTGTATGAAATCTTACGGGACTTAACTGTTAAGGTCATCAGTCCCTAAGCTTACACACTACGTAACCTAAATTATGCTAAGGACAAACACACACACACCCATGCCCGAGGGAGGATTCGAACCTCCGCCGGGATCAGCCGCACAGTCAATGGCTGCAGCGCCTTACACCGCTCGGCTAATCCCGCGCGGCATTTCGAGGTAGTGCCTCATCATCAGGCTATACTGACATTACAAATCATTTAACCCAAGTTTATCCAGATATTAAAGCTTCTTTACAGCACTGCTCTGATCATCCTGCAGAGAGGAGAAGGTTAACCTAGTAAGAGGCGATGTTACACTTTGTGTATTGGTCTTCTGTTCACTTGAAAATTTTATAAATGAGCCACTCATTTCGTTCTTGTGTCGTGACAGTTTTCTTGTGACGTGTTGAGGCATCGCTATTTCCATGGCTCTTCTGGATTTCTCCACTATTGTTAAACAACTCCTCAACGTTGTCTTTAAGGTAGGATACACAAAATAAATCAGCAGCGCAAAACACAAGATGGCGGTCAAAATAAGACAAGTTTCGATGTAGCTGCCGATATTTCGACCCTGGCGTTGTCAGTAGCAACATCTTCTGCATGTCTTGCTGTCATAGCACTGATTTTGGTTGCGTAATATATTTCAAAATGAACATTAATGTTGTATACTTTCTGTTTTAAGAGTACTGAACTGAAATTCGTAATGAAGTGTGAAATTTTGTACTCTGTCATTTCATTTAGGATCTCGTTTTTCTATTTAAGGCCATGGGTGAATATTTTCAGGAAATTTTTCTTTTAATATTTTCTAGTATACAAATATTAATTAACTATTTTTTTTTTGATTATTCACTGAGGCACACATTGAGGTGCATAGAAGTGGACCCTATGACTTACATGTAGTGAAAACATACCAGTCTTTACTTTGTATTACATAAATAATTTCAAACAGTAAAATGTGTGGGCTAATGCATGCAGAAAATAAAGATTCTTAATGTTAATATTTTTGAAATACGTGATTTTGAATAAAAGTTTCTGTTAATGTTGTAAAGCAATTTCATAAATACAAGAAAACGATAATCATACAAAAATTTCTGGCAAGTAGTAATTTGCTACTGCCAGTAAATAAAATCTTACTGCACGTTTTATGTTGTCGTTGCGGTCTCAGTCCGAAGACTGGTTTGGCGTTGGTCTCCCTGCTACTCCAGCCTGTGCGAGGTTCTTTGTCTCTGAATAACTATTGCAACCTACATCTTTCTGAATCTGCTTTCTGTATTCACCTCTTGATCTCTCTCTATTATTTTTACCTCCCGCACTTTCCTGCAGTACTAAATTGATCTCTTGATGTCTCAGAGTGTGTCCTGTCAACCGATCCCTTCCTTTGTTCAAGAAATGCCACAAATTTCTTGTTTTCCCAATTCTATTCAGTACCTCCTTGTTAGCTACATGATCTACCCATCTAATCTTCAACATTCTTCTGTAGCAACACATTTAAAAAGCTTCTATTCTCTTCTTGTCTGAAATGTTTATCGTCCATGCTTCACTACCGTGCATGGTTACATTCTGGACAAATACTTTCAGGAATGACTTCCTAACTTTAAATCTATATTCAATGTTAATAAATTTCCCTTCTTCAGAAATGCTTTTCTTGCCATTGGCAGTCTACATTTTATATCCTCTCTACTTCGGCCATCATCAGTTATTTTGCTGCCCTAATAGCAAAACTCACCTACTACTTTAACTGTCTCGTTTCCTAATCTAATTCCTTCAGCATGGCCTGATATAATTAGACTACATTCCATTGTCCTCGTCTTACTTTTGTTGACGTTAATCTTATATGTTCAAGACAATGTCAATTCCGTTCAACTACTCTTCCAAGTTCTTTGCTGTCTCTGACAGAATTACAATGTCATCGACAAACCTCAAAGTTTTTATTCCTTTTCCCTGAACTTTGATTTCTGTTCCAAATTTTTCTTTGGTTTCCTTACTGCTTGTTCAGTGTACAGACTGAATAACATCGAGGAGAGGCTACAACTCTGTGGTCCGAGACTACAATGAAGCAACCTGTTTCAACCGTTGTGGGAGACGAAATAACAAAAGGGCTGCTGCCGATTGTTTTAATGTTCCTAGAACTACACTGCAAAGGTGATAAAAATCATTGTACGGAATCAGCATACATCTATAACGCCTCAGATTTTTTTTTTTTTTTTTAAGCCAGCATTTGACGAAAATTGTGGTGAAATGCGAACACGCACATGAGAGATTTACGTTACAGATTAATGACGATAGCTAAGACTGATTTCAAAAGTCAACTTACGATTTGGCAGAAAATTTAAAACTACATCACATATCTAACAGAGAAAAGAAATTGGAAGGTATGGATTTCCATCAAACTTTTATGAAGAAACACCATAACTGGCAAAACTCCACAACTTTAATGTGTTGTGTCATGGTCATTATCCCACAGTGATACGAAATTATGTTGTCTATCATTAAATCTAGGGCATCCAACGGATTTTGAAATGAAGCTGTAAAATACGCACAAAAATAATGTATTCATAATCTCATAATGTTAAACTGAAACTAAAAATTTGATATCTGAAATAGAGAAAAAAAGTCAGAAGGATTGAAAGAAATGCTTCTGTATTAAAAAATTCCATGTTAATACTTCTCGAAGTGGAGAAAGAGATTAGAAACTTAAAAAAGAGGTTATTCAATTTTAATTCCCTCTACAATCCTTTGTTCTCTTACAAAATTTCAAATCTGTTCTCGTTAATGAATTTATTGCATTGTTGACATGGTTTATATCCTTTAGTGTCGACTGGCGAAACTGAAGTTGAAGGAAATGTGTTTTAAAAGTTATGTTTCTCGGTTGGTTAGGTACAGTGTAGCCCTATGTCAATATATGACTAGATGAATATGAGAAACTTCCCTAAACTGTCCTCAAACTGACAGATAGATACTTTTTAGCAGTCTCGGACTGCACCTATGTAACACTCGACTCTCCAGTTTTTCACCATTATTGTTCAACGTGTTAAATGGAATGCAAAACTCGTAGCTCTACGTATGTGGCGCCGTGTTGCATCCAATTCTACAGTGCAATTTTTTTCTACCTTGAACTTCACAGTTTTTCCCCTTTGTCCTAGCACAGAAAATGGTATTTTCTTTTGTCAGCTTGTGTGTTTGGGATTAAGTACAGATGTACACACATACAATGAAGCATGGCTGTGATCTTAAGGCACTGCAATAGTCTTACCGTACGAATCTGAATAGTCGTTCAGCAAGACATCGTGGGATTTTTCTTCCCGTAGACGAATGGTAAACTTCTGTTGTGATTTCCTTTTGTATCAAGACTACGAGGTGTCTTTATGGGAATTGGGGACGGTTGAGTGGCGCGTACATTGCTGCCATGTGTACTGTGTTGTTCGTATCCATTGTGACTGCAGATCAGT
Organism: Schistocerca nitens; assembly: GCF_023898315.1. Classification (NCBI taxonomy): domain Eukaryota; kingdom Metazoa; phylum Arthropoda; class Insecta; order Orthoptera; family Acrididae; genus Schistocerca; species Schistocerca nitens. The sequence continues at coordinate 335,142,099 of NC_064621.1, forward strand.
TCCGAAACCGCAGCCACACCAAGGAATCGGCGTATAAGAATAGAGTGACGTATAAGAAAACCCGAGATATAGAAGGGTCATTCCTTAAGTCATGACAACTATGGTGTATCGTGCGGACATGTGGCATCACTGTAATCGCAGTAAATACATTCGAAGGCCCGCGGCAAACAGTGCCGAAATCAGCCGACAGATAGCGATCTCATCCGAGGATGCCGGTACCAGCGCTTGAAATATGCATTGTGAGCTTAGCCGTGTTATAGGATGAATGTAAGCAGAGTGGAACAGAGGGCATACGTGAAAATTGCTTTTCTCGTTGGCAGAAATGCTATTCAGTGTCATGCGGAACTACGGGGGACGGCGGAAACGTCCGGCACCGCTGAATAATGCAATCACACTGCATGATAACGCTAGAGCCCACACAGCAGACGTCATCGAGAATTGTGTACAGCGGTGGGGGTTGGCAATCCTTCCCCACTCGCCCTACCTACCCGGCCCCAATCCATGCAACTGCGACCTTACTCTAGGACTGAAGAAACCGTTGAATTGTAGGCGTTTTGCAAACAGGGCAGATACGAGGGTTGTTTTTTAAGTAAGGGCCGTTCGCGCGTATAGTCCCGTAGTTCGCGCGGACGCCGCAACAAGCCACCGCGTCACTGCCGGCATCCTTCCCGTTCACACTGACGCAAGTTGCAGCTCTGTAGTTGACGTGTACGCATCGCTGTGCTACTTTATAATGTTTACGATTATTGAATCGCCCGTCGCGTGTGAGATACGGTCAGTGATACGTTTTTTGACCGCGAGAAGCCTATCAGTTGCAGAAATTCATCGTCAGTTAACAGAAGTTTATGGCTTGAATGCAATGAGTGAAGGTAAAGTGCGTCAATGGGTTAGAGAGTTTAAAAATGGCCGTCAAAACGTCCATGACGAAGAACGCTCAGGCCGGCCCTCTGTGATCACTGACGCTTTGGTGGCTGCAGTCGAAACAAAGATTCGTGAGGACAGAAGATTCACAATTTCCACTCTCTTTTTCAAGATCGGTTTTGTACAAAATTGTGTCTCAAAACCTAAACTTTAAGAAACTGTGTTCTCGGTGGGTACCCAGACTCCTCACAGAGGACCACAAAGGGAAGAGATTTGCCACTTCATTGGACTTTTTGATTCGTTACGAGGAAGAAGGGGATGACATGTTGAGTCAAATTGTCACTGGAGATGAAACATGGGTATCCCATATCACTCCCGAAAGCAAGCGACAATCGATGGAATGGCGACACACAACCTCACCCGTCAAGGTCAAAGCGAAACAGACGCTGTCAAAGCGCAAGATTATGTATGGCAACTGTGTTCTGGGACCGGCGCGGTGTTTTGCTAGTGGACTTTATGCCACGAGGAACGACAATCAACTCAGATGCCTACTGTGCAACTCTAAAGAAGCTCCGCAGAGCAATTCAAAACAAAAGGCGCGGCATGCTGACAAAAGGAGTTTTGCTCCTGCACGATAACGCTAGGCCTCACACCTCTCAAAAGACTCGGGATTTGATTGATTCTTTTGGCTGGGAAGTTTTAGACCATGCACCATACAGCCCCGACCTTGCTCCTAGCGATTTTCACCTTTTCCGGTACCTGAAACACCATCTTGGCGGGCAGCGCTCCAATGACGACGATGAAGTGAAAGCGGCCACAACTCTTGGCTGTCGGAGCAGGCGGCCGAATTCTTTGAAGAGGGAATTACAAACTTAGTTGTACGGTATGACAAGTGCTTAAATAAACAAGGCAACTATGTAGAAAAATAGGTAAAAGTGTGTAGAATCAGAAAATAAAAGTTTTTTTACAAAAGTATTTGTATCTTTTTTAAAAATTAAAAACGGCCCTTACTTAAAAAACAACCCTCGTATCATCAGGGCACTTCGGCGACAGGTGGCACACATTAATGGCACTGCTAAATGCATTTAGCACCTTCCCCATTACTGTCAACGTTGTCTGGATCAACTGGGGGACTATTTTGAACAACAGTAATCGATTTTACTTTTGTTCCATTTGTACTCATGCTCAGTTAATTTACACAGAGTTGCAATGCGTGCGTTTATTTCACCCTATGCCACGACCTCCTGTAATGGAATCGTACAGTTATGATGGCATTCAGGTACGCAATGGCTTACCGGTTCAACGCGCATCGTTGAATTTCCAAGTCATCGTGTTATCGTAAGATATACCATAGTTGCAATGACTTAAGGAATGACGCTCGCATAGTGATTGCTAAGTCTGAAGTATTTCTGGTCCCTGTCGGAAATTTTAAATTTGCACTTCAAATGGTTCAAATGGCTCTGAGCACTATGCGACTTAACTTCTGAGGTCATCAGTCGCCTAGAACTTAGAACTAATTAAACCTAACTAACCTAAGGACATCACACACATCCATGCCCGAGGCAGGATTCGAACCTGCGACCGTAACGGTCGCTCGGTTCCAGACTGTAGCGCCTAGAACCGCACGGCCACTTCGGCCGGCTTTGCACTTCAGCGGAGTCGCAGACAATAATTGCTAGAAACCTAAATAAGTTTTGTAGTGAATAAAAAATCTGTACCCAGCTTTCTGGAGGGGGCAATTATACCCTCTTGCCCCCCCTCCCCCTCTTGCAGACACCTATGGTGGCTTATACTACCCGGCATTTCCTTAACATCTCGAAATATTTTCTTGCTGTATGTCGTCCTGCTTGAAATCTCCGTTTTTTTTACCGTTTACACTAAAACAAACACTGAAGTAAAGCTTTCGTTATACCTTATTTCCAAACAACAACAAATGTTCTGTACCAAATTTGGCTTATGTTGTCTGCACTATCCGCTGTTCCCCTAGTCTAAAAATTACATAAACTATGGAAATAAAGCGTTAAACCCCATGTTTGTACTATCCATTTCAGTTTTCTTCAAACCTACGGAATTTTTTTGGAAAATTATTTTTGTTATTAACAATTTTTTGTACATCAGTGTATAAGATTCCTTGTCATTTGACCAACACATTACATCGCTGGTACGAGTCCATGTCGCAACACTTATCGTAGGAGTTATTCTACGAGTATCGTATGCCATTCTTCGTCTGGATTTCAATGAGCTAGTGAGCGGTACGAATTCTGGGTGCTCCTGTGACAGCTCTTATTGTACAGGGAGATACTGGATTTTCAGCTCATGACCTGAGCTTCCAGTATACTTATGTTGTTAAACCACAACGGTAATTGGTTGTAAGTAAACCAAAAAGGTACAGAAACGATTTTTTATATTTCTAGTCTATTGTCGAACTAATCTACATTTGTGAAAGATTTTTTGTGGTGTCGAGCTAATAATATAAGGACAACCACTGCTGCGAGAGATAGATATCGTATAGTTATATTCGCACGAGAGCAGAATGAAATCAAACACACCTGCTGAATTGTCCAGGGTGTCAAAAAGGACATTACAAATTTGGAATGATATAGAAATTTATTGAGATAATTTGAGGAATCAGTAGATGTGTCACTTTGTAACAAACAACGTCAAGTTCGATTCATTTGTGCATTAGTAACCCATTCCGTTACAAAGAGCGCCAACATAGTGCACAGTTTAAATGATTACTTTCACTGGTGGGGAGTGTGTTCGCTGCGTGTTTTGGTTTCATGAAACGACCTCTGCAACAACTGTTCGGCTCAAATTTTGCACCGAATGCGCTAAAGAGCCTCCAAGTGCGCCTACATTTTACTGTTGGCACAAGAGGTTCGTTGAGACGGGTTGTTCACTGCGACATGATGAATCACCAGGTGAATGCGTCTTGATGAGTACGTGGAGTAGGTTAGGGAGAGCTTCGCCTGCAGTTCACAAAAATCAGGCGACGTGCTTTTCGCGAAACTGGCATTGCACATAAACTGTTTGTCGAGTGCTACGTAGACGTTTATACTTGAAACTAAATAGGTTCAAAATGGCACAGCACATTACTGATGTAGGTAAGACTGCTCGTGAGGAATTCTGTACGGAAATGACGCATCGGAAAGGAAAAGACGATACGTTCTTGAACACAATGTGCTTCAGTGATGAGTCAACATTTCATATCAGTGGCATGGTGAATACGCACAACGCAGCGAAAAGCCACATGCAACCCTGGAACACGTTCGTGACTGCCACAAAGCTAACGTTTTTTGTGCCTTTAGCAAACTGAAAGTGTACGGGCCTTTCATTTTCATGGTGAAAACTGGCAGTGGTATTGTGTATCTGGATATGCTTGGAAACTTTTTAATTCCGTAGATCGATGAAGATGACCGTGATAGAATTGTTTACTACGAGCAAGACGATGTACCACCTCATTTAGTCATGGAAGTGCGAGGTTTAAACGACAATCGCTTACCAGGTCGGTAGACTGGCCTTGAAGGGATAATCCTATGACCACCTCGCTCCCCAAACTTGACACCACTGGATTTCCTTCACTGAGGTTTCATTAAAGAGCGTGTGTAAGTTCCTCCCCTACCAAACAATTTAACCAGCCCGAAAAATCGACTCTACGCTGCCGTTGCAGAAGTTACGCCCGATTTGCTGCAACGAGTGTGGGGAAAAACTGATTGTCGGTGGGATGTTTACCGCATCATAAATGGTAGTCATTTCGAAACAAACTGACACTTGACACTTTTTTGTGAAACTTGAGGTTGTTTGCTACAAAATTACGTGTCTACCGATTCTGTAAGTTACTTCAATAGATTTCTATATCATTCCGAAGCTGTAAAGTTCTTTTTGACTCACCCTGTACTTGGAGGAGAAGTTAGTACATTACTGCTGATTGTCGGTCATCCTACAGCATAGACAAAAGAAGTTTTTCAGTTAGGCTTCTCATAAATATTATATGTAAATGAAATAATCACACGCTACATGTTGAACAACTTCAGTCAAAATTTGAGAACTTTTGGACTGTTCCCTCCACTGCATTTTGAAGGGCTCCGTGTATCAAATTACTCCGTGGTTTCGAAATACATCACCCACCAAACAAACTTCTTGTTTCCGTTCAGCATCAGTATCTCCTAGACGACAGCCGTCGTACAAGTTGGTTATATTCAGATGATGAAAATTCAAGTGACCTTTTTTTTACATTTTGTTCGTTCTATCCTAGTAGGATGTGCTTTGTTCTTCGCAGTTTTTTGTTGCTTAACGATCTTCGCACATTTATCTTTTCTTTAATTATGATAATTACCAGCGTTTTTGGTATGGCGTAGACGTCAAAATTGTGGAGTGTTGCTCTTCTCTGTTTGTGTTTCTATATCTGTTACTACCTTTACAACCATTTACTTGTAATAAATAATAAACATATAATACTGTGAGGTTATATGATATGCCCAGTGTCCAGCCATATTACCCCAACGTCCATTGGGCGACTAAATACGGTACGAATAGAATTTATCAAATGTATTATATTAAATACTGTGTTTCTGTATGTAATAACAGAAGAAAGATTCATAAAATCACAAGAGCTATACAGTTTACTAAAAATGTATGAAACTTTATGCTGGTGTGGGACTCGAGCCCCGATTTCCTGCTTGTCGCTAGCGACACCTTAAACACTACGGCTATTCAACACACCACCAATACCGAACCAAACTTCCATACGTGATGCTGTCTACGATCTCATCGCTTCCAGCTTTACTTGAATTCGACCGATGACCTCAGCAGTTTGGTCCCATAGGAAGGGACCGATGGCCTTTGTAGTCTGGTCCCTTCCACCCCCACAAACCAACCAACCAACCCCATAGGGACTTACCACCTTACTTGGATTCCCGCTGCAAGCGGGAAATACGGGTTCGAATCCCGGTCCAGCACAAATTTTTATGTATGGGTACTAGGTAATATCTCCTAACCTAATGCAGCTAACGTCACGAAGATTGCGCGAGTGCGAATAAATTTGATAAATTTAGTATAGAAGATCGTTGCCAATATATGTCTCTCGAAACATTGTTAAAAAATCAGTAATACAAGCTTTGACATGCAAATTGACAATCGTAATATTAACGTTGAATATGTGTGTGTCCTTGAAACACTGCGGCGGGAATCCAAGCAAAGTTGCGAGCGATAGAGTCGTAGAGTGTATGACATATGGACTACCTTTCATGTGTAGTAAAGCAGCTAACGTCAGAAAAATTCCGCAATTGCAAATAAATTTCGTGGAGAAGGAAGATTATACTTTAATTTCTGCAAATAAAATAAGCTAAATTGCTTTCTTGCACTGCAAAACCATGTTGCAGTTTGTGTTATACGTAATGTATACTCTAAATCTCAATACATATTTATTTATCAAATGTCGCTTTTTTCTATATTTTCAATCTTCCATTATTATCGCGCGACTGTTTCTTATTGTATTACCCTTCATCGGACACGTTTCCTTATTTCATTTTAATAAGAAAGGTTTTTGCAAAATAGCTTTCCACAAGGTATAAATAACCATAGTATTTCATAGTCACTATTCGTTTTGGTTTTGGGTAGTAAATTGTGCTCACAGATGTAAATGGTATTCAACAATATTTTTATTTATTGACATCATTTCGGTTTGACACTGAATATGTAATAGTAATGTATACAAGGAAACTTTACAAGCCACGCGAGGCAGCCGAGCGGTCTTGGACACCTCGTCACGGTCGACTCCCCCCCCCCCCCCCCTCCGCCACCCGTCGGAGTTTCAAGTCCTCCCTCGGGCATGGGTGTGTGTGTGTTGTGTGTTGTCCTTAGCGTAAGTTAGATTAAGTAGTGTGTAAGCCTCGGGAACGATGACCTCAGCAGTTTGGTCCCACAGAAGCTTATCACAAATAATAAAAAGAAGAGTATTTCCAACTGAATTAAGAGAGAAATGTAGAAAAGAATGAAAGCAGGAAGATTGGAGTGAAAGTAAAAGATTAAGAAGAAACCTACCACCACACGACTCTCTATCCTAGAACCGTTATAACGATGATCAGGACTGCTGGAATTGCTCAAAGTGTTGACTGTGCGGTTATGCTACATCTAAGTGGGGGCCTTTATTAAACTACTACTAAACGATCGTGCACGTGTCGGCAGCACTCGAGCCTTCGCATTTCCACTGCAGTTCCTCTGACTAATTTCTTTTTTTAAAACATTGCACTCTAACTGAACACTTCAATCATTCATTAATTTACTCATCATCATCCTATTTCGACTCTTCATCACGTCCTTCCGAATTTAGAAAATCTGAGTAGCTTTACTCCTCACTGTTGCGTTGTTTAACTCCTGCAGCAGTTGTTATTATTGTACACATACACTCCCAGCCTCGTTGATCTTTACCCGTTTGGTTACCAGACGTATTAGCCTGTACTTAGTGATCAGCATCCCCATGCTTCATATTGTAAAACTGATGGTGCAATGCTGGTAATATTATATTGGCAGCAGGGTTAGGTAACTACCTTCCTTTGGTGTGTTGACCTACCCTGGCCACGTTCAAATCATCCAGTGTGCTCCATCTTTCTAGTTGGTGTAAACTACAATTTTCTAGCATACCTACTTCTTCTGCAATACCCAAATGTCTCAAACCCACTGCCAGAATTTCACAGTGTTCGAAAGACTGCATGAGCAAATACACTTAACCACTGGGTACGGTAGCTGACTTCTAAATTCACCATAAAAACACAGACTGTTAATGTAAATACATAAAACTGCAACCAGTCACTTGCGATTGGTTTCAGTTTTATGTGTTTACATTGAATAAGCAGTCACAGATTCTTAAACATCCTTAATGGATAAGCTTACCAGACTGTTAAGACTCAGAGCTGCAGCCTACAGTAAATAGATCATTTGTTATTCCGTCCTGGAATTCGGCCCAGAATTTCATCATCTGTATTCCCCAACAACTATGTTTCTTCATTTCTTACTTTATCGACGTTTTTCGCCATTGTACAGAACATTCTTTCATGACATATACATTCATAAGTTTCGTCTGTGTTCCATCCATGTGTCACAAACGCGCAGTTCTCGAGACCTTACAGGGTGTCGGCAGCAGCTTTTTCAGCCTTTGAGCCCTCAAGAGCACTAGAATTCTCAGAGTAAGAAAGAGATATTACAAAATAGAACTGCGAAGGCAGGTTGAGTGTTGCGCCCGGGTAGATAAGACCGTTACTCGCGAGAGTCCGGTAACGAGTCTCCATCCTGGACACTGATCTAATCTTCCAGTTATGAAATTTCCTTTCACTCCATTCCTTGCCTCTTCGGTATACAGTATTGACTCTAAGCTGTAGCGTCCTTTACGTAATGCTGAACACGAATTTACACTTATTAGCCAAAACATTAAACCATTATTGGATGGTTACAATTACAGTGCAGCTACTCACAGAGGTCCAGAGCAGCCTGTGATTATCGTAAGGCAGCGAGACGTGGTGAACATAAATGCGTTAATGAGGAACCGTTTTACGCTGGAAAAAATGAGTTTCAATATTGCCCACCAGGTGCAAATCTGGTGGTGTGACCGGAAGAAAGACGTATTTCCATACGTAATGGATTAGGAACGGACGTGAGCAGAAGGAGTGAAACACGCTGCTTACGCAGTTTGTTCAGTCTGAGCACTGGAGGCGTCGACGAGATGCTGTACAGTGCCAGATTTGCACCTGTTGGCCAAAATTGGAACTAATTTCTTTCCACCATAAATCGGTTCCGCATTAGCGCACTAGTGTATCTACCAAGTTTCGCAGCCACACAATAATTAATTTATAGCCCACGCTGGACCTCTGTCAGTAACTACGCTTTAATTATAACCACCCAGTACTTAATAGCGTGTTGGTCCACCCTTGAAAAGAAAAACGGCAGCCATTCTTCGCGGCAAGGATGCGACATGTTTCCCGATGTAGCTATCACCACACATCTACGCGCAAGTAACGCAATTCCCGTAAATTACGAGCTGGTTGTTTTTGAGCGTAGACCTGAGTTCCATCGGGTTTAGAACAGGTGAATTTGATGGCTAGGACATCTAGGTGAGTTCACTGTCTTCCTCCTCAGACTACTGTGGAGTGATTCTGATCTAGTGACGCGGACATCCTGCGACAGGATGGGATCGCCGTCGGGGAAGACATCAGGCATGAAGGACTACAGGTGGTTGAAATAATGATCACGTAGTCCTCAGCTGTCAGGGTGCCTTTCTGTACTATCACAAGTCCCATGTCCCCCATAGCATAACACGGCCGCCAATGGCTTGCGTCCGTGACGCGGAGCATATTTCGAGCATTACCACTGCAATCGTAAATGACCATGCCGTTGGGCAAATGCACTGAAGGAAAAAAATAGCAGCACCAAGAACGAGTTGTACGGCATAAACGAAAGTTGGTAGACGGGTTTCTACGTCTGAAACATGATGTATATTAAAATTTCACGCATGTAGCATAACTATGACGATACAAGTAATGTTTGCTTTAAATACTCTCTGTAATGGTCGTGAGCGTTAGTTACTTTCGAGATTGGGTATGATTGTTGTTGCTGTTGTCGTCTTCAGTCCTGAGACTGGTTTGATGCAGCTCTCCATGCTACTCTATCCTGTGCAAGCTTCTTCATCTCCCAGTACCTACTGCAACGTACATCCTTCTGAATCTGCTTAGTGTATTCATCTCTTGGTCTACGTCTACGATTTTTACCCTCCACGCTGCCCTCCAATGCTAAATTTGTGATCCCTTGATGCCTCAAAACATGTCCTACCAACCGATCCCTTCTTCTAGTCAAGTTGTGACACAAACGTCTCTTCTCCCCAATCCTATTCAATACCTCCTCATTAGTTACGTGATCTACCCACCTTATTTTCAGCATTCTTCTGTAGCACCACATTTCGAAAGCTTCTATTCTCTTCTTGTCCAAACTGGTTATCGTCCATGTTTCACTTCCATACATGGCTACACTCCATAAAAATACTTTCAGAAACGACTTCCTGACACTTAAATCTATACTCGATGTTAACAAATTTCTCTTCTTCAGAAACGATTTCCTTGCCATTGCCAGTCTACATTTTATATCCTCTCTACTTCGACCATCATCAGTTATTTTGCTCCCTAAATAGCAAAACTCCTTTACTACTTTAAGTGTCTCATTTCCTAATCTAATCCCCTCAGCATCACCCGATTTAATTTGACTACATTCCATTATCCTCGTTTTGCTTCTGTTTATGTTCATCTTATATCCTCCTTTCAAGACACTGTCCATTCCGTTCAACTGCTCTTCCAAGTCCTTTGCTGTCTCTGAATTACAATGTCATCGGCGAACCTCAAAGTTTTTACTTCTTCTCCATGAATTTTAATACCTGCTCCCAATTTTTCTTTTGTTTCCTTTACTGCTTGCTCAATAAACAGATTGAATAACATCGGGGAGAGGCTACAACCCTGTCTCACTCCTTTCCCAACCACTGCTTCCCTTTCATGCCCCGCGACTCTTATAACTGCCATCTGGTTTCTGTACAAATTGTAAATAGCCTTTCGCTCCCTGTATTTTACCCTTGCCACCTTCAGAATTTGAAAGAGAGTATTCCAGTTAACGTTGACAAAAGCTTTCTCTAAGTCTACAAATGCTAGAAACGTGGGTTTGCCTTTTCTTAATCTTTCTTCTAAGATAAGTCGTAAGGTTAGTATTGCCTCACGTGTTCCAGTATTTCTACGGAATCCAAACTGATCTTCCCCGAGGTCCGCTTCTACCAGTTTTTCCATTCGTCTGTAAAGAATTCGCGTTAGTAGTTTGCAGCTGTGACTTATTAAACTGATAGTTCGGTAATTTTCACATCTGTCAACACCTGCTTTCTTTGGGATTGGAATTATTATAATCTTCTTGACGTCTGTGGGTATTTCGCCTGTCTCATACATCTTGCTCACCAGATGGTAGAGTTTTGTGATGGCTGGCTCTCCCAAGGCCATCAGTAGTTCTAATGGAATGTTGTCTACTCCCGGGGCCTTGTTTCGACTCAGGTCTTTCAGTGCTCTGTCAAACTCTTCACGCAATATCGTATCTCCCATTTCATCTTCATCTACATCCTCTTCCATTTCCATAATATTGTCCTCAAGTACATCGCCCTTGTATAAACCCTCTATATACTCCTTCCACCTTTCTGCCTTCCCTTCTTTGCTTAGAACTGGGTTGCCATCTGAGCTCTTGATATTCATACAAGTGGTTCTCTTCTCTCCAAAGGTCTCTTTAATTTTCCTGTAGGCAGTATCTATCTTACCCCTAGTGAGACAAGCCTCTACATCCTTACATTTGTCCTCTAGCTATGCCTGCTTAGCCACTTTGCACTTCCTGTCGATCTCATTTTTGAGACGTTTGTATTCCTTTTTGCCTGCTTCATTTACTGCATTTTTATATTTTCTCCTTTCATCAATTAAATTCAATATTTCTTCTGTTACCCAAGGATTTCTATTAGCCTTCGTCTTTTTACCTACTTGATCCTCTGCTGCCTTCACTACTTCATCCCTCAGAGCTACCCATTCTTCTTCTACTGTTTTTCTTTCCCCCATTCCTGTCAATTGTTCCCTTATGCTCTCCCTGAAACTCTCTACAACCTCTGCTTCTTTCAGTTTATCCAGGTCCCATCTCCTTAAATTCCCACCTTTTTGCAGTTTCTTCAGTTTCAATCTGCAGTTCATAACCAATAGATTGTGGTCAGAATCCACATCTGCCCCTGGAAATGTCTTACAATTTAAAACCTGGTTCCTAAATCTCTGTCTTACCATTATATAAAATATCTGATACCTTTTAGTATCTCCAGGATTCTTCCAGGTATACAACCTTCTTTTATGATTGCTGAACCAAATGTTAGCTATGATTAAGTTATGCTCTGTGCAAAATTCTACAAGGCGGCTTCCTCTTTCATTTCTTACCCCCAATCCATATTCACCTACTATGTTTCCTTCTCTCCCTTTTCCTACTGACGAATTCCAGTCACCCATGACTATTAAATTTTCGTCTCCCTTCACTACCTGAATAATTTCTTTTATCTCGTCATACATTTCATCAATTTCTTCATCATCTGCAGAGCTAGTTGGCATATAAACTTGTACTACTGTAGTAGGCATGGGCTTTGTGTCTATCTTGGCCATAATAATGCGTTCACTATGCTGGTTGTAGTAGCTAACCCGCACTCCTATTTTTTTTATTCATTATTAAACCTACTCCTGCATTACCCCTATTTGATTTTGTATTTATAACCCTGTAATCACCTGACCAAAAGGCTTGTTCCTCCTGCCACCGAACTTCACTAAGTCCCACTATATCTAACTTTAACCTATCCATTTCCCTTTTTAAATTTTCTAACCTATCTGCCCGATTAGGGGATCTGACATTCCACGCTCCGATCCGTAGAATGCCAGTTTTCTTTCTCCTGATAACGACGTCCTCTTGTGTAGTCCCCGCCCGGAGATCCGAATGGAGGACTATTTTACCTCCGGAATATTTTACCCAAGAGGACGCCATCATCATTTAATCATACAGTAAAGCTGCATGACCTCGGGAAAAATTACGGCTGTAGTTTCCCCTTGCTTTCAGCCGTTCGCAGTACCTGCACAGCAAGGCCGTTTTGGTTAATGTTACAAGGCCAGATCAGTCAATCATCCAGACTGTTGCCCCTGCAACTACTGAAAAGGCTGCTGCCCCTCTTCAGGAACCACATGTTTGTCTGGCCTCTAAACAGATACCCCTCCGTTGTGGTTGCACCTACGGTACGGCCATCTGTATCGCTGAGGCACGCAAGTCTCCCCACCAACGGCAAGGTCCATGGTTCATGGGGGGTTGGGCATGGTGAGTTGATGTTAATCTAGAATGCCTTTGCCGGCCGCTGTGGCCGAACGGTTCTAAGTGCTTCAGTCCGGAACCGCGCTGCTGCTACGGCCGAAGGTTCGAATCCTGCCTCGGACATGGATGTGTGTGATGTTCTTAGGTTAGATAGGTTTAAGTAGTTCTAAGTTATAGGGGACTGATGACCTCTGATGTTAAGTCCCATAGTGCTCAGAGCCATTCGAACCATTTGAAGAATGCCTTTAATATGACAAACAAGCAATTACCAGCACCTCGATGAGTTTGAACGAGATCGTGTAATTGGGCTGCGAGAAGCTCGTTGTTCGTTCAGCGATATTGCAGGAAGACTTGGAGGGAATGTAGCCACTGTACATGGTTGCTGGCAGCGGTAGTCACGAGAGTGTACGGTCGCAAGAAGTGCGGGTTCTGGGTGCCCACGCGGGGCTACCGAGAGGGAAGGCTATCTTGTTCGGCGTATGGCTCGAGCGCATCGTAAGCAACTGCATCATTAATTTGAGCAGCAGTTGGCACTACAATGACACAAAGATCTGTTACAAATCGGTTACTTGAAGGACAGCTCCGAGCCAGACGCCCTGTAGCGTACGTTCCACTGATTCCAAACCACCACCATTTGCGACTTAAGTTCTGTCGAGCAAGAGCTCATTGGAGAGCAGGGTTGAAGTCTGCTGTGTTTTCTGATGAAAGCTGGTTCTGCCTCGGTGCCAGTAATGGCCGTGTCTTGGCTAGAAGAAGACTAGTTGAGGAACTGTAGCCAACCTCTCGGCGTGCTGGAGACACTCGACCTTCATCTGAAGTTGGGGTGCGTTTTTGTATGACAGCTGGAACATTTTCGCGGTTATTCCATGCAGCCTGACCGCAAATTTGTACGTCAATCTGGTGATTAGACCTGTTGTGCTGCTCGATCACCAGATCAGTCTCCAATCGAGCCCATATGGGACATCACTGGACGACAAATCCAGCGTCATCCACTACCGGCATTAATCGTCCCTGTATTGACCGACCAAGTGGAACAGGCGTGGAACTCCATTGCACAGCCCGCATCTCGTGGTCGTGCGGTAGCGTTCTCGCTTCCCACGCCCGGGTTCCCGGGTTCGATTCCCGGCGGGGTCAGGGATTTTCTCTGCCTCGTGATGGCTGGGTGTTGTGTGCTGTCCTTAGGTTAGTTAGGTTTAAGTAGTTCTAAGTTCTAGGGGACTGATGACCATAGATGTTAAGTCCCATAGTGCTCAGAGCCATTTGAACCATTTCCATTGCACAAACTGACTTCCGGCACCTGTACAACACAATACATGCACGTTTGCATGTTTGCGTTTAACATTGTGGCGGTTGCACCGGTTATTAATGTACAGTACCAACATTTCACATTAGTAATTGCTTATCTCGCGCTTACATTAACCTATGCTCTTGCAATGTTAATCACTCAGATGTGTTACCTAGAGAAATGTATTCCCGAAATTTTATTACTCTACAGAAATTATATTGATTTTACGATTTTTTTCCCCGTCAGTAATGTGAACACGTGTGAGTTGTCTGTTGTGGTGCCCCACGTTTAACAGTGTTTACTAAACGGTGTGCTCCGAAGAATTTATGCTTGCACTAGGATTGTGCTCTGTCGTCAGATCTTCCTCAAATCGACGCCTCTCCTTTTCCACAGAGCGGGGAAGCCTCCGACCTAAGCGTTATCCGCTACGGCGTGGATGTTCAGCACGTTGTCACCTAGTCGTGGTTTCACCGACCTTGAACGATTTTCGACAGTAGCATGCGAGCAGCGGACCAGGTTATAACAACCTTCTCTTTTTATCAGTGTCAACTTAAACTGATACAGGACCTGCAACCTTTTTTTAATATCACGTAAAGCGTTTATTAACAAATCTGTCACAGTTGCAATACAAATGTTGGCGACTTCACTGAAACTGAGTGATCTTGCCTTAAGTGCACCCTCAGCAGGTCAGGCTTGAGGATGATCCGGTTGCTTTGAAACGAGTCGCCCAACATATATACTGCAATTGTGACAGTTTTGTTAATAAACGCTTCATGAAATCTGCCCTTTGTCAAAGCTTTGCGTGAGACGGATTTTCCCATCTGCTGCCGTATCGTCACTAGAATGGTTCACCATAGTCTCTGTTCCACTTATACACTTTTCTTGCTGCGTTACTTGCCCGCAATGCCACTAGACCGTATTCAGTCCTGCGATGAGCTGTGGTGATAATGTTCTGACTCATGAGTAATCGTTCTTGATTTTCTACTTTTTTACCTTTATTCGGTTTTTTGTAGCCTCGTTTTCCTGGGGAAGCAGTTGTTAATGATTAATAGAAATTCATTTCTAAATATATTATATTTGGAATTGTCACATTCTGGACTACAAGCGCATGCTTTCGTTTCCAACAACACTTTCAAAGTCTCTACGATCGAAATGGCTCGAATCTTTCCTGATTTCTCTTTACTGATGCTCCCATTGCTCAGAACAGGAACTGCTTCTCTGGCGCGTTTACTTTTTCTGAAACAACCTTACTCCCTCCTCCATCTTGGGAAACGAATATGACATCCTTTGGGGAGCCGTTTACGGAAAGGTTCTACCGCCAGATGTCTGCGCTCTCTTTAGGATAAGCCGTTCTGAGTGCTAAGTAAAAAGCATAAAAGAAATCAGCGCTCACGTAGCACACACGGCCTTGGCATCAACTATGAGAGAGCACTGGTTAGTGTTGCACTGGACGTGTTCCAGTCGTGACCATGAGACACCCGTTACCCGACACGAGTGGGAGAAACGGACAGCTGCTGACACATCGGCTTCTCAGTAGTCGATGCCAACACCATGTTACGTAATCCATCGAAGGAGAAAGGTCTTGTCTTCAGCAGACTTCCTTTTGTGTACTGCTTAGTGTGAACATAAAGAGTCAACTACCCGCTGGCCAGCTGTTCCTCAGTTTCCTTAAACCAATCAAAACGAATGCTGGACTCGTTCCCACTACGATTATCCATCTCTACAATGTAGCGCTTGCTCTCTAATGAAGTCGTCGACGAGTCTCTCAGATATTGCGAACACTCTATTATTTACGAGGGACGTTGCAAGAATAAGTTGCTTTATGTTTTTGAAAGAAAAGGTGGTACACGAGATGACACAAACAAGCGCCTTATGAATCCACACCCGCTGCTGGTTCAGTGACGGAAGGGGCGTCAGCAGAGGAAGGATGACGCATGCGCAGAGCGTCGAAGAAGGGAGAGTAGCAGCAGACCGACGTGCCCGAGGTTATTCTAGTTCGCATCACGATGGCAGACGGACATTTACTGACAACGTGATCGCCAATGGAAGCGCGTGCTGTTAATCCGGTGTGAATGGACATGTGGGAATTGTATGACGGTTATCTGTGAACGCCTACAGACTGTGTATGGTGAAGGGATTATGTCTCGCCTGATGGCTGGTAGCTGGTGTTGCATGTGCAGAGAAGAAAGGCAGAATTTGTAGGCTAAAGGTCGAAGTCCACTGAAAGCCGCACTCTCGGGACATCACCACCAAACCAATGCTGCGATGGAGCAGCATGGCTGTGCGACAATTCCTTGCATCGCAGGGCACCGAGTTTACCGGAATGGTTTCTCCAAACTCATAGCACGCTACGACAAATGTCTCAGTGTCAGTGACCACTATGTCGAAAAATAGTGTGAGCCACAGGGTATATGTTTTTGGAGATAAAGTTTCCATTTGTAAAACAGTGAAGAGACTGACTTTCGGAATGTCCCTCGTAGCATCAGCTAACCGCTCATCATTATCTAAAATGTTGAAAAAACAGTCGTTTAAGGTGCTTTTGAGTGGCTGTGTCAATTTCGCTGACGTCTAGCACCTGAGAGTAGCTGGTTACTGCCTAACCCGTATAAGCGGTCCCGAGTTCGACTTCTAAAGACACAACACTGATTTTGTTTTGTCTGGTGTGGTCTAAAATGGGGTACACTCAGCCTCGTGATCACAGATAAGTCGCCGCTTGGGTGGAAGCTAACTAAGTCACACTGTACGTCAGCGGAACGGCAACAGCGTCAACGTTACTCAAATGGTGGAGTATTTACATCAGACGCAACGTCAAAACTGCGTCAGTTCGCTTACCCCAAAACCGGACGGCGAAAGACAGGTTGTTTGATACCATCCGTAATACAATAAATTGGAACATTAGATCAGAATTAAAGAACTAGCAATGATAGAATTTCTTAATAGCCAAAGAAAACTATACAAAGGATATTTGACGAAGTTTGTATGGTAAACTATTGATAAGTGAAACAACAGGAAAAGTGTTATCCTAACATATCAAAAGATTGACGTTTATTTGCTAGTGAAAATACATGTTGTTGTTGTTGTTGTGGTCTTCAGTCCTGAGACTGGTTTGATGCAGCTCTCCACGCTACTCTATCCTGTGCAAGCTTCTTCATCTCCCAGTACCTACTGCAACCTACATCCTTCTGAATCTGCTTCGTGTATTCATCTCTTGGTCTCCCTCTTCGATTTTTACCCTCCACGTTGCCCTCCAATACTAAATTTGTGATCCCTTGATACCTCAGAACATGTCCTACCAACCGATCCCTTCTTCTAGTCAAGTTGTGCCACAAACTCCTCTTCTCCCCAATCCTATTCAGTACCTCCTCATTCGTTATGTGATCTACCCACCTAATCTTCAGCATTCTTCTGTAGCACCACATTTCGAAAGCTTCTATTCTCTTCTTGTCCAAACTAGTTATCGTCCATGTCTCACTTCCATACATGGCTACACTCCATACAAATACTTTCAGAAACGACTTCCTGACACCTAAATCTATACTCGATGTTAACAAATTTCTCTTCTTGAGAAACGCTTTCCTTGCCATTGCCAGTCTACATTTTATATCCTCTCTACTTCGACCATCATCGGTTATTTTACTCCCTAAATAGCAAAACTCCTTTACTACTTTAAGTGTCTCATTTCCTAATCTAATTCCCTCAGCATCACCCGACTTAATTTGACTACATTCCATTATCCTCGTTTTGCTTTTGTTGATGTTCATCTTATATCCTCCTTTCAAGACACTGTCCATTCCGTTCAACAGCTCTTCCAAGTCCTTTGCTGTCTCTGACAGAATTACAATGTCATCGGCGAACCTCAAAGTTTTTACTTCTTCTCCATGAATTTTAATACCTACTCCGAATTTTTCTTTTGTTTCCTTTACTGCTTGCTCAATATACAGATTGAATAACATCGGGGAGAGGCTACAACCCTGTCTCACTCCCTTCCCAACCACTGCTTCCCTTTCATGTCTCTCGACTCTTATAACTGCCATCTGGTTTCTGTACAAATTGTAAATAGCCTTTCGCTCCCTGTATTTTACTCCTGCCACCTTCAGAATTTGAAAGAGAGTATTCCAGTCAACATTGTCAAAAGCTTTCTCTAAGTCTACAAATGCTAGAAACGTAGGTTTGCCTTTCCTTAATCTAGCTTCTAAGATAAGTCGTAGGGTCAGTATTGCCTCACGTGTCCCCATATTTCTACGGAATCCAAACTGATCTTGCCCAAGGTCGGCTTCTACCAGTTTTTCCATTCGTCTGTAAAGAATTCGCATTAGTATTTTGCTGCCGTGACTTATTAAACTGATAGTTCGGTAATTTTCACATCTGTCAACGCCTGCTTTCTTTGGGATTGGAATTATTATATTCTTCTTGAAGTCTGAGGGTATTTCGCCTGTCTCATACATTTTGCTCACCAGATGCTAGAGTTTTGTCAGGACTGGCTCTCCCAAGGCTGTCAGTAGTTCCAATGGAATGTTGTCTACTCCTGGGGCCTTGTTTCGATTCAGGTCTTTCAGTGCTCTGTCAAACTCTTCACACAGTATCATATCTCCCATTTCATCTTCATCTACATCCTCTTCCATTTCCATAATATTGTCCTCAAGTACATCGCCCTTGTATAGACCCACTATATACTCTTTCCACCTTTCTGCTTTCCCTTCTTTGCTTAGAACTGGGTTTCCATCTGAGCTCTTGACATTCATACAAGTCGTTCTCTTTTCTCCAAAGGTTTCTTTAATTTTCCTGTAGGCAGTATCTATCTTACCTCTAGTGAGATAAGCCTCTAAATCGTTACATTTGTCCTCTAGCTATGCCTGCTTAGCCATTTTGCACTTCCTGTCGATCTCATTTTTGAGACGTTAGTACTCCTTTTTGCATGCTTTATTTCCTGCATTTTTATATTTTCTCCTTTCGTCAATTAAATTCAATATTTCTTCTGTCACCCAAGGATTTCTATTAGCCTTCATATTTTTACCTACTTGATCCTCTACTGCCTTCACTACTTCATCCCTCAAAGCTACCCATTCTTCTTCTACTGTATTTCTTTCCCCCATTTTTGTCAATTGTTCCCTTATGCTCTCCCTGAAACTCTGTACAATCTCTGGTTTAGTCAGTTTATCCAGGTCCCATCTCCTTAAATTACCACCTCTTTGTAGTTTCTTCAGTTTTAATCTACAGTTCATAACCAACAGATTGTGGTCACATCTGCCCCTGGAAATGTCTTACAATTTAAAACCTGGTTCCTAAATCTCTGTCTTACCATTATATAATCTATCTGATACCTTTTAGTATCTCCAGGGTTCTTCCATGTATACAACCTTCTTTCATGATTCTTGAACCAAGTGTTAGCTATGATTAAGTTGTGCTCTGCGCAAAATTCTACCATGTGGCTTCCTCTTTCATTTCTTACCCCCAATCCATATTCACCTACTACGTTTCCTTCTCTCCCTTTTCCTACTACCGAATTCCACTCACCCATGACTATTAAATTTTCGTCTCCCTTCACTATCTGAATAATTTCTTTTATTTCATCATACATTTCTTCAATTTCTTCGTCATCTGCAGAGCTAGTTGGCATATAGACTTGTACTACTGTCGTGGGCGTGGGCTTCGTATCTATCTTGGCCACAACAATGCGTTCGCTGTGCTGTTTGTAGTAGCTTACCCGCTTTCCTATTTTTTTATTCATTATTAAACCTACTCCTGCATTACCCCTATTTGATTTTGTATTTATAACCCTGTATTCTCCTGACCAAAAGTCGTGTTCCTCCTGCCACCGAACTTCACTAATTCCCACTATATCCAACTTTAACCTATCCATTTCCCTTTTTAAATTTTCTAACCTACCTGCCCGATTAAGGGATCTGACATTCCACGCTCCGATCCATAGAACGCCAGTTTTCTTTCTCCTGATAACGACGTCCTCCTGAGTAGTCCCCGCCCGTAGATCCTAATGGGGGACTATTTTACCTCCGGAATATTTTACCCAAGAGGACGACATCATCATTTATTCATGCAGTAAAGCAGCATGCCCTCGGGAAAAATTACGGCCGTTGTTTCCCGTTGCTTTCAGCCGTTCGCAGTACCGGAACAGCAAGGCCGTTTTGGTTAGTGTTACAAGGCCAGGTCAGTCAATCATCCAGACTGTTGCCCCTGCAACTACTGAAAAGGCTGCTGCCCCTCTTCAGGAACCACACGTTTGTCTGGCCTCTAAACAGATACCCCTCCGTTGTGGTTGCACCTACGGTACGACTATCTGTATCGCTGAGGCACTCAAGCCTCCCCACGATGGCAAGGTCTATGGTTCATGGGGGGGGGGGGGGGGGTGAAGATACATAAAAATTCAGAAAAGACACATTCTCCATACCACGAACATAGTTTTATGAGGTTATTACATGCCTGGGGTATTTTTTTACGCAACATTAGAGCATTTGAAAAATGTATTTAATGATTTTCAAGGTGCAAACACTCACTTCTTATAATGACAAAAATTAAATCCTACGAAGATAGTGTTTTTGGAGATTTTGTCTTTTATAACTAATCAAAATTATTGTCGATACATTCCGCACAAACTAAAAAATGAGTGTTTCTTACACCAAATCTTACATGTAATTTTCATTTTCTGGTCCCTTTTCTGAGGACACACCTCACATCCCTCAAAAGATAATCTAGATTTCTTTTTCCTCGGCTATTCCAATCAAGTAGATTTGATAAATTAAGGCAAGTGCTCTTGGTGGTGCAGATTTTTTTCCGCAGAGTGTCATCCTTTTCATTAGAGCTTGCTTGAGATATTGCACGCACGTTCTCAATTATCACCAACTACCTATTGCTCTGTATCTGCGTTGCGTCAAATGTGAATCTACCTTAAACGAACAATACGAGCTCCCTAATGTCGTGCACAGGGTGCAAGCATAATATTTATTCTCTCTCCGAGAGAGATGTATAGATGGCCGGTTGACAGACTGGCCCCAGAGAACAAGGTGGAAATGGGCGGTGCCGTAACTGGAACGCCCTTCCTGTCACTCCTTGCCACTGGCCGATACGGGACTGGATGACGCAGTCTGCGTCTCCATATACACACTTCCGGGAGGTCCGCATGAGTCAGGAGCCTGCGCTGTAGTCTCGTCACATGCACGGCCCACCACGCACGCGCGTAGACAATGGCGCACCGCCCCCCCCCTTTTTTCACTCCCCCCTCCTATATACCTGTGTATGCCACTGTCCAGTGAAGGGACTTCCCGACCACAACAATGAGAGTGTCCGCACAGCCGATGCATTGTCTTCCATTGACACCGAATCCGTACAGTATTCACATCCTCTTTCATGCAGAACGTGCCTTGCCACTCTTTATTAACCCTCTTTGTTTCGTAGGCTTTTATAGCATTGGTGAGAAAATAATACCAGACCTTGCTTCTCTGCAGTTTCGAATTTTTTTATTGTATGCACAGGACGTACCAGTTCAATTTTTAAGATATCGTAGTTTTTAGTGGGCCCACTCACTTTTCGCCAGCTTATTTTACGAATTTTTGTGTAAAACAGTGTTTTCTGCTACCAGTCACGATTTTATTTTTGTTCATCTTTTGCGCGACACGTTTCCGGAAATGATTAAAAAAATGGTTCAAATGGCTGTGAGCACTATGGGACTTAACTTCTGAGGTCATCAGTCCCCTACAACTTAGAACTACTTAAACCTAACTAACCTAAGGACATCACACACATCCATGTCCGAGGCAGGATTCGAACCTGCGACCGTAGCGGTCGCGCGGTTCCAGGCTGTAGCGCCCAGAATCACTCGGTCACTACGGCCGGCCGGCAATGATTCCCATTTTCTAGTGTGTTTTGAGTGAGCTGTGCCATTTATTCATGATGTTTTAGAAAGTGAGATGCTGCATTGTTCTGTTGTCCGTACTACAAAGTACACACACACGCGAAATTTTTAATTAAAGATCGATCTTTTTGAAGAATTAATGGTGAATTTGGAATGAACTTCTGTTTACGGTTTTCTTAAAGTCCACTTGTGCACAAACGCGGGTATTTTGAACGTCACATAGAATTTTCTGTGTACAGTATTGAATAAAACCGCAAACGTATAGTAATAAAAAGTTACAAAGACAGAGAGTGGAACATTCTACCTAGGACAAACGGGCTTCTATTTCCAACCTGATGTACAGAACACATTAAAGCCTACACGTGCAACAGACACACGACGTAACCGATAGCCACATACATACACAATGCAGGACACCCTTTGGAAAAGTAGAGCGAAGTAACAAAAGTACACAACCGATTAAATAAAGGTGATGAAACGGATCTGTTGGAAGAACTGGAGATATATAGTCACATCACAAAATACATGAAGACAAAATATTAAATGAAAAACTGGAATATGAATCTGTGAATTTCTTTAGATGTTTCGATCGTATTTTTAAATGAAAATAGTGATATTTAGAAATAACTACATTTAAAATGATCCAGATTATTAAGATAAATACCCTCTGTACGGAAGAATAATATATCATACTCAGTGGATGACCTATAGCTTTATCTCTGTTGAGTGTATGTCAATATATCTTTATAACTGTTTTGTTTTGTGCGTTTACTATTTTAATTGTCTACTGAGAACGAAACAAAGTGTGTGATGTTTACTATATGTGAGTTTCTGCGCAAATGAACCACAAGAAAACCGTAAGTAGAAGGTCTTTTCAAATTTGCCATTAACTCGTCATAAAGATACATCATTAATAAGAGCTGCGCGTGTTTTTATGTATTACAGTAAAGACAGCTGTACAGTGCAGCACATTACTAATGAAAACATCACGAATAAATGGCATAATACACGAAAAACGCACTTGAAAATGGGGATTGTTTCCCGAAACGCGTCATGCAAAATATAAATACCAGTAGCAGAAAAAGTTAAAAATTCACTGTTTTACCAGTCGCAGGCTTTCACCAATTATTTCTCATGGGTAAAATTTAAAAATAATTATTTCATCGTTTCAAAGGTTTCGTACATACCAAATTAGTAGGGCCGAACCGAAAACAACCTCGAAAAACTGCTGAAGAATCCATATTATATGGTTGACAGCTTAAGCATACTGCCCCCACGTCAACTCTAGGGCATTATTTCTGTAGCTGTCAGAACTTCACTTTCCTCATGCTCTGCAGGCACTGCATCCCAAGTCCATTGGCACTTTTTTTAAAGTAAGGACTCTCAGTATTTCCGCTGGCACTTTATTCTCTGTGTAAATGTATGGACAACTATTTTCCACTCTAAATCGTGTTTTGAGCCTTCACGTAAGCATCTTACTCTTACAGTGAATACTGTTGCTTACCATTTTACACTAAGCAGGGGTTTATAGTGACATAGACACCACGTTATTTATCTCTGCTATTGCTTGTAGTAAGTTACAAGTTTTACTCTCAGTGCCAATTTTGAAACCACACCGGTACTTGTACTACGTCACTCATCAGTATCATCATTATCATCATCATCAGAAGCCACCTGACACTCCCTGAAAGATAAAGGCCTTTTCTAGACTTCTTAAAGGCACTGTAATCCTCAACGAAAAACGTTGCTCTTGTATGTTTTATTTGTCCTCTTCCCACCTTTCCTCCTTAATTGTCGTTTCAACAATTATTACTGTAATTTTATAGGTCTGTATAAAAGTACCCGCTGATGATACCTCAAAGGTGTCGAAATATGTTTGGACATTAAAAGAATGTGTTTGCAGATTGCAGCTATTGTTACTGAGAAATCAGAATTGAATTATTGCCTTTTTCATTTGTTTTTTATTGGCTTCTAGCATACTTACTTTTTAACCGTTTAAAATTAAAAGGATTGACAAACATAGCCAGATAACATCTAACCTTCTTCACACATCCATTCTGAGACATCCATTCATAAATTTTTCTTTAGATTCAAAATGTGATATGTATTCACTTAGACTAATAGTTAAGTTGACAGCTAACCACTCGTTTGTATTAAAGCAGTAAACTCAGTTCATGAATTCAGTGGCCTCCACTCCTTTTGGATTTTGATGTCTTCTTGTGCTATAAACCTGGCTGTGGCATGGTACGCCCTCCTGGTTGTATCTAAAAGAAGTGGATTAGTGCACAGTGGCTGGCAGTGACTAAATTTCGAGGGTTTCTTTCAAATTTGACTCTGTCTTTCTCATAGAGCTCGCACTGAATAAGGACGTGGTTTGCATCACCAGTTGTTACTTCATCACACTGGCATTAGGCTTATGCCGCTTCTGTTTAAGTGGGCAGGAAAAGTCCTGGACTGAGAAGCATTCTCACATTTTCTTAAAAGTCTGGCATTTATAAACCTTGGCTGTCTTGGTAAGAACGGCTGTACGCTGGCATTGCTTTTACCTCTTGTTTTTCGACTTTCATTCCATTCTTTCTCCTACCAACAGTTAATTGTTGTTTTATTTTCAGGGCGTAAACTGTGTATCGAAGTGTTATATCCTTATATCTTCCTCTGCCGATTGCATCTCTCGCTAGCCGATCTGCTTTGTTGTTGTATTTAATGCTGGTAAGAGATTTAATCTATACAAATTTTATAAATTCACCATCTTCTTTGTTTGATGATAGTGATCTGCTGCGTCGGGGGAGTGTGTACCAGATTTTTGTTCAAATGCCTGTAACTAACTGATTTTAGAACCTTCGTGAGCCCGTGATTGTTCCTGCCTTTGGTGTTTTTAAGGGATCTTGCTCATTTTATTGCATGCATATCGGTGAATGTTTCAGCTAGAAATATGGAAGCACCACGTGCTAGAAGAAACCTCTTTTCTTCCGCAGTTTGTGGACAGAAGAAAGTGTGACCTCTACGACTTTCTGTATCCATATTTGAACCATCTGTGTACAGAGAGTTCATTTTAACTGAAGACATTGAAAAATCTCGAAAACTACACATTTGATGGTTGAATTGGTTCAAATGGCTGTAAGCACTACGGGACTTAACATCTGAGGTCATCAGTCCCCTAGACTTAGGACTACTTAAACCTAACTGACCTAAGGACATCACACATATCAGGATTCGAACCTGCGACCGTAGCAGCAGCGCGGTTCCGGACTGAAGTGTCTAGAACCGCTCGCCAAAGCGGTCGGCTACACTTTTGATAAAAAAAGTTTTAATTCCGATGTGTTGGTCTCGGTGGGGGACATCCAGCGATAAAACACTCGACCCGCCACCCGACCCAGTGCGTAAGTGGTGGGGGCTATCTATGAAATCTTCAATGGGAACCTTCCTTTTTTTTTATTGAAGATTACGATTCTAAGGCAAAATCTACATATGTTTTGTCTTAAGCATTTTCCTCGGTTCTCCACAGATGGCGCTGTAACCGGAGGAATAGAACTGGATACACAGTCGCAATTTAGGACAGTCTACTCAGTGACCCTTGCATATCCAATGTCACGTGACCCCACCTCCATGCTGCGAGGTAGGACAGACCAGTATTTCATAACTTCTAATTGGAGACGCCATTCGCAACGTTGTATTCCTCCGACTTATCGAACACAGGCCTACTCGAAGCGCCACCGTGGCCGTCTAGCGAACTACGACGTTTCATAACAGGCGGAGCTCTCGTATGGTGCAGAAGGAGAACAGGTAGCGGTCCTAAACATTACAATTCTTGCACATTGTTTATTTCCTGCACATCTGCCTATCAATTGGCGAACAGACGTAGAAGTGGACGATGAATGTTGCACTCACCGACAAAAAAATTGAAATGATTCTGATTTATGGAGAACGTAGAAGAAATGCTGGGTTGCTGTTGCCTTGTACGCCGAGCGTTTTTTAGAGAAAGCGCCCTCTCATTCGTTCTTTTACGAGGCTGTGAACGCCTCTATTTCTGATGGCAGCGTACAGACTGGCAAAAGGAAACGAAGCAAACGTGTTACAGAAGAAACTAATGAAATAGTTGTACTAGCAGCGGAGCATCACAACCCGCGACTCCGGTATGTCTCTGGGTGATATTGTCACAATATTGCATCGTCAAAAACATCATCCTTACCACGTGTCACTGCATCCAGAACTTAATTGAGCCGGTTTCAGTAACCGGACAGTCTTCTGTGAATAGACACGTCAACAACTGCAAACGGTCCCCATGTTCTTTACCGAGGTACCACTCTCCGATGAGTCTAGATTCGCAAACCATGGTAGCATTAACGGGCATAACATTCATTACAGGAGTGTAGAGTGTCCCTACTGGTTACGGCAAATTGGCCATCAACGTCCATTGTCGGTTAACTTATGGTGTGGCATAATGGGGAACAAACTCATTGGTCCGTATTTTATCGACGGCGTCTTGAATGGACGCAAATATCGAACGTTTTTTTGGAACAGGAACTACCGGCATTACTGCAGGGAGTTACCCTGGACGTTCGACAACGTATGTGGTTTCAGGATGGCGGCTGCCCAGCGCATTACGCGACTGACGCTCGGGAGGTATTTTGCCGTGTTTATACTGTTAGGTGGACTGGCAGAGGTGGTCCTGTTAATTGACACCCTAGGTCGTCCGATTTCTTCCTGTTGGGATATTTAAAAGATAAGGCGTACCAGCAAGTGCCAACAGGCCATGAAGACATGGTCGACCACATCAGAAACACCAGTGCTGACATTCCCGCAGATATATTCCTGTCCTGTGTACGGTCGTTTGCAAAACTAACAAGGGAACCTCCCCATCGCACCCCCCTCAGATTTAGTTATAAATTGGCACAGTGGATAGGCCTTGAAAAACTGAACACAGATCAATTGAGAAAACAGGAAGAAGTTGTGTGGAACTGTGAAAAAATAAGCAAAATATACAAACTGAGTAGTTCATGGGAAGATAGGCGACATCAAGGACTCTAAGAACACAGGAGCGCCGTGGTCTCGTGGTAACGTGAGCAACTGCGGAACGAGAGGTCCTTTGTTCAAATCCTCCATCGGGTGAAAAGTTTAATTTTTTTATTTTCAGTTTATGTGACAAACTATTGTGTTTTCATCACTTTTTTGGGAGTGATTATCACATCCACAAGAAAACCTAAATCGGGCAAGGTAGAAGAATCTTTTTACCCATTCGCCAAGTGTACAAGTTAGGTGTGTCGACAACATATTCCTGTCATGTGACGCACATGCCGTTACCAGTGTCGTATAGAATATATCAGATGTGTTTTCCAGTGGAGGAATCGGTTGACCTATGACCTTGCGATCAAATGTTTTCGGTTCCCATTGGAGAGGCACGTCCTTTCGTCTACTAATCGCACGGTTTTGCGATGCGGTCGCAAGACACAGACACTAAACTTATTACAGTGAACAGAGACGTCAATGAACGAACGGACAGATAATAACGATGTAAAAATAAAGAAAGTAAAATTCTGACTGGAGGGAAGACTTGAACCAAGGACCTTTCGTTCTGCAGCTGCTCACGCTACCACGAGACCACGGCGCTCCTGAGCTAACATGGTCCATGATGTTGCCTATGTGGCCCATGGACTACTCAGTTTGTATATTTTGCTTATTTTTTTACAGTTCCACGCAACTTCTTCCTGTTTTCTCAATTGATCTGTGTTCAGTTTATCAAGGCCTATCCACTGTGCCAACTTATAACTAAATCTGAGGGGGGTGCGATGGGGAGGTTCCCTTGTAAGTGTACTGAAGTTGGTGGTGCTACGTTTGAACACCTACTCTAATTGGGAAAGTAGAGTAGCGTTCGCCTCGAGCCACAATGTTGCGTCGATTAGTCCCCTGTTCGATATTTTGGAGGAATACAACGTTGCGAATGTGGTTTCTAATTAGAAGACATGAAATACTGGCCTCTCCTACCTTAGCAGCATAGAGGTGGGGTCCTACGTGCCACTGGATATTCAAGGGTCATTGAGTAGCAGTTGTAAATAACGATTGCGTATCCATTTCTATTCCTCCGGATACAGTGCCATCTGTAGCGAAACGAAGAAAATGCTTCAGACAAAACGTATCCAAATTTTTCTGTAGAACCGTAACCTACAATAAAAAACGGAGGTTCCCACTGAAGATTTCACAGTTGGCCCCCCGCTACCCACGCGTGGGTTGGGGTGGCGAGTCTAGTGTAGTATCGTTGGATCTCCTCCTCTGAGACAAACAAATTGGAATTAAAACTTTTTTTGATCCGATGTGTAGTTTTCGACATATTTCAATGTCTTCAGTTAAAATTAACACTCTGTGTATTTGAGTATATAGTGCCCGCTTTTCTGCCAGGTACAATGTAAGTGAAAACTGTCCATATCCTTTCCCTTTGCTGGAACAACGACATATGTTACAGGAATTTTGTGATACAAGCTGTGATAGTCATACAGGAACACTGGAATGACTTCGATCCGTTATGTTTTGTTTTGTAGATTTTCCAGAGTTCGTACTTGTTTTAGATATGAAGCTGCTGTATCTCGCATTTCTGTAAATTCCGATTCAAGCGTTTCACACTTTTTTTTATCAGTGGGCTGTTAGTATCAGCCGTTATTTGTAAAATATAACGATCACACAGCATTTTTGTGCGAATATTTAAACTATTACCTGCTTTTGTTGCAAGATTAATTGGCTTATAGTTTATAAGTGAGCAATGTTTTGATAATTAAATATGCAAATAGACTCTACATTGTTAATTTTCTTATGTCAGCAGTTTGAATGACCTACACCATTTGTGAGGTGTGGAGTATGTGTTCCTAGTATACGTCGTGGTGCAAAATTGTCAGAGGAGCTACATTTTCTGCTTGCAGGAGAAAACAGCAAAGGTGACAGACATGGACTCGGCAAGACCGGGTGCACAAACTGCACCTAAGGGTTTTGTAGTAATGTCATCTATACAACTTTTCCCTCGTTACGTTAGGCTGTTCCGAAGATAACGGAAACACTCCACCCGCGTTTCAAAACAGTCGCGTCTTATGCAGCTACCGAATCAGAAGCGTCTATTTGAAACTGACTAGCAATTTGTCTACATAACGATATTGTGTTTATTGGTCAGGAACTTCATCATGTAATACGCAACTGTACTTGCTTTAAGGGTTCCGTAGGCGAATCGATAAAAGTGGAACTCTCACAGTATGTCTGTCTATTCGACCATTAAGAACCCCTTTTCTCACGAACGGGTAGACGTATTAAGTTGAAATTTACGATCCCTTGGCGATGTACCTATTTAAACTAAGTCGGAGCAGTCAAGAGATACGATCATTTATGTCACATCTGTGATACACGCAAATTCACTCGTCAAAACCATCAAAAAACTCACTCATCAAACACTCCCGGTTGACTTAGATTCATAAAATTTGCCAAGAAGCTATGTCTCACAGTACAAGCAAAGAAAAAGTCGAAAATTTGAGTGTAAAGGAAAAAATTTTAAATCTTTTTGTCAATACTTATCCAACTGACTGTCTGTTCATCTATTAAAATCACTTTTTCTCACGAACGGGTAGACGTATTTATGTTACATAATAAGGCCTATTGTCCCTTGGTGATGTAACAGATTTAAGGTTATAAGCTAATACAGTTAAAATATACGGCCATTTATGTCAAGTATTCTGATACAAACTCACTCATCAAAACCATAAAATAATGCTCATCAAAAACCTCCCGTTGACCAAAAATCACGAAATTTACCAAGAAGCAAGGACTCACAATACAAGTAAAGGAAAAAAATACGAAAATAGTTAAATTGTAATTTTTTATTTGAATCATCAATCTACTGACAGGTTATATACGGCTCGTCACGAATTCCTCTCTTGTGCCAACCTCTTCATCTCAGAGAAGCACTTGCATCTTACGTCCTCAATTATTTGCAGAATGTTTTCCAATCTCTGTCTTCCTCAACAGCTTTTACCCGCCATAGCTCCTTCTAGCACCATGGAAGTCATTCCCCGATGTCTTAACAGATGACCTACCATCCTGTCTCTTCTCCTTGTCAGTGTTTTCCACATATTCCTTTCCTCTCCGATTCTGCGCACAACCTCATACATAACGTTATCAGTTCTTATCAGTTCACCTAATTGTCCTCCAAACGTGTCATTTTCAGAAACTTGTTCTTCATACGTTACCTTATCAGTCCATTTAATTGTGCTGCAAACGTACATTCTCAGAAATTTCTTCCTCAAATTAAGACCTATGTTTGGTACTAGTAGACTTTTCTTGGTCAGGAATGTCGTTCGGCCAGTGGTAGTCTGCTCTTGCTGTCGCCCTTGCTCCGATCGTCATTCGTTATTTTGCTGCCTAGGTAGCAGAATTCCTTAACCTCATCTACTTCGTGACCATCAATCCCGAAGTTAAGTTCTCGCTGTTCTCATTTGTGCTACTTCTCATTAGTTTAGTCTTTCCTCGATTGACTCTCATTCCAAAATCTGTACTCATTACACTGTTCACTCCATTCAGAGGATCAAGTATTTCTTCTTCACTTTCACTGAGGATAGCAATGTCATAATCGAATCTTATCATTAATATCCTTTCACCTTTAATTTTGATTCCAGTCTTAAACTTACCTTTTATTTCCGTAATTGCTTCTTCGGTGTATAGATTGAACATTGGGGACGAAAGGCTACATCCCTCTCTTACACTATTTTTAATTCGAGCACTTCGTTCTTGGTCCTCCACTCTTATTATTGTCTCTTGGTTCTTGTACATGTATATTACCCGTCTCTCCCTACAGTTAACCCCTATTTTCCACAGACTCCAAAAATCCACCAATTTACACTGTCGAACGTTTCTTCCAGGTCGACTAGTCCTAGGAAGTTGTCTTGATTTTTCTTTAGTGTTGCTTCCATTATCAACGCCAACGTTAGAACTGCCCCCCCCTCCACCCCCTGCTACCTTTACCTTTCCTGCAGCCAAACTCATCGTCGTCGTCCAACAAATCCTCAATTTTCTTTTCCATTCTTCTGTACATTATTATTGTCACAACTTTTATGCATGAGTTTTTAAGCTGATTGAGTGATGGTTCTCAACTTTTCGGCTCTTGCAGTCTTCGAATTTACTGGATGATACTTTTCGAAAATCAAACTGTGTATCACCAGTCTCATCCATTCAACACACCAATGTGAATAGTCGTTTTGTTGCCATTTCGCCCAATGATTTTAGAAATTTTGATGGAATGTTCTGTCTTATTTGATCTTATTTGATCCTAAATCTCCAAAAGATCTTTTAAGTTCTGGATCAATCGTCTCTTCTATATCTACTGCTGCTTTTTCTTATATGTTCAAAAATTTTCAAAATGGTTCAAATGGCTCTGAGCACTATGAGACTTAACTTCTGAGGTCATCAGTCGCCTAGAACTTAGAACTACTTAAACCTAACTAAGGACATCACACACATCAATGCCCGAGGTAGGATTCGAACCTGCGATCGTAGCGGTCGCGCGGTTCCAGACTGAAGCGTCTAGAACCCCTCGGCCACCCCGACCGCCTCCAAAATGATCAAATGTGTCTGAAATCTTATGGGACTTAACTGCTAAGGTCATCAGTCCCTAAGCTTACACACTACTTAACCTAAATTATCCTAAGGACACACACCCATGCCCGAGGGAAGACTCGAACCTCCGCCGGGACCAGCCGCACAGTCCATGACTGCAGCGCCGAAGACCGCTCGGCTAAGCCCGCGCGGCTTTTTCTTATATCACAAAAGACAAGTCTTCCCCCTGACAGAAGCCTTCAGTGTACTCTTTCGACCTATCTGCTCTCGCCTCTGCATTTAACAGTGGAGTTTCCACTGCACTCTTAATGTTACCACCCGTGCTTTTAATTTCGAGGAAGGTTGTTTTTATTTTCCTGTATGCTGAGTCAGTCTTCAGTCAACCATTTCATTTTTGGATTTCTTCAGATGTTTCATGTAGCCATTTTGTCTTAGCTTCTCTGCACTTCCTTTTACTTCATTCCTTGTATTTCTGTATTCCTGAATTTCCCCGAACAGTTTTTTACTTCCTTCTTCCATCAATCAAATGAAGTGTTTCTTCTGTTACCCGTGATTTCTTCGCAGTTACATTCTTAGTACTTGTATTTTTCTTTCATGATTCTGTGACTGCCCTTTTTAGAGATGTCCATTCCTCTTCAGCTGAACTGCCTACTGATCTGTTCCTTATTGCAGCATCTATACCCTTAGAGAACTTCAAGCATATCTCTTCATTCCTTAGTACTTCCGTATCCCACTTCTTTGCATATTAATTCTTCATGGCTAGTCCCTTAAACTTAGCCTACTCTTCAACACTAGTACACTATGATCTTAGTCTATGTCTGCTCCGCGTACGCCAGTATCTGATTTCGGAATCTCTCTCTGACCATGATTTAATCTATCTGAAATCCTTCCTTATCCCCGGCCTTTTCCGCCTCTTGTGGTTTTTGAACAGAATATTCGCTATTGCTAACTGATATGTATTACGGAACTCAATTAATCTTTCTTGTCTCTCATTCCTAGTTCCAAGGCCATATTCTACCGTATCCCGTCCTTTCGCTACAACTGTATTCCAATCCCCCCTCCCCCCCCCCCCCACCCGCCCCCCCCCCCCTCCCCACTGCTATTAGAATTTTATCTCCGTTTACTTTCCGAATTACCCGTTCAGTATCCTCATACACTCTATCTCTTCATCTTCAGCTTGCGACGTCGACATGTATACCCGAACTATCGTCGGTTTTGATCTGCTGTCGATTCTGATGAGAACAGTGGTATCACTGGACTGTTCACTGTAACATACCCTCTGCCCAACTTTCAATTCATAACGACTCCTACTGCAGTTATACCATTATCTGCTGCTGCTGATATTATCCTATAGTCAACTGAACAAAAATCCCTGCCTTCTTTCAATTTCATTTCACTGGCCCCCACCATATCTAAATTGAGCCGTGCATTTCCCTTCTCAAATTTTCTAGCGACCCTACCAAGTTCAATCTTCTGACATTCAACTCCCAGACTCATAGAACGTAATACTTTCGTTGGTTGTTCGATCTTTTTCTCAAGGTCACCTGCCCCTTGGCAGTCCTCTCTCGGAGATGCGAGTGGGGGACTATTCCGAAATCTTTTACCAATGGAGAGATCATCACGACCCTTTTTTGAATTACAGGCCACATGGCATGCGGATACACGTTATGTGGTTTTCATTACCTTGTGCATACCCATGAAATTTCGGGACAGCACTTTTCAGGAGGAGCCAGACAACATATTACTTCCGCCCACATGCATGTCGTGTATTGACCACGAGGAGAAAATCCGAGAAATTAGAGCCAATTCAGAGGCTTACCGACAATCATTCTTCCCATGCACTATTCGCTATTAGGCGGCTTGCGGAGTATGATGTAGATCTAGATTGGCCATTGGAAACAGTCGATTCTTCCGCCTACTCAAAAATGGTTCAAATGGCTCTGAGCACTATGGGACTTAACTTCTGACGTCATCAGTCCCCTAGAACGCAGAACTACTTAAACCTAACTAACCTAAGGACATCACACACATCCATGCCCGATGCTGGATTCGAACCTGCGACCGTAGCGGTCGCGCGGTTCCAGACTGTAGCGCCTAGAACCGCTCGGCTACCCCCGCCGGCGAAGTTTCCTACTCCAAAAGATCAAGAGAGTGCCCTGAACCTCTGTCCGCTCCTCCGCTCTCTTCGACAAGGCCGTTGGCGGAATGAGGGTGGCTTCTTATGTCGGAAGTCATCGACCGCCAACACTGATGATTTTTATTCAAAATCCAAGCGGGGCTGACGTTCGAATACACGGCCGAGAACTTTTCGATTATTAATCAAAGACGATACCCCAAGAACTCGGGTAATCGTAATTATATCGCATAAAAATATCTTTTTGTCGTTAGAATGTCTCTGGCAAAAGCATAACAGAAAAATAGTACAGCATGCAAACATGAAATGGAAGTAATCATGTTTTAGTAAGTGAATAAAAAATACTGATGTAAATATTGTCTCTCTACATGTAAAAATTGTAGTCCCTTGCTCGCTTGTTTTTTGTATATCCGTGCTGCTCTCAGGAACTACTGTAGAGGTTATAATTCGGTCTTGGAATTTCCGGTGTCGATATCTTGTCAGTACCGATATCGACAACAGGCAGATTCCTGATTCCCGAAATGGATTTCCTACCTGCATACGTAATTAAGTTTGTACGGAACCCTCAGTGTGCTAGTCCTACTCGTACTCGGTCAGTTTTTTTCTTTGGCTATAGATTTTTGCCGCATTCTGACCAACATTGAAACATAAATGACGTATTAAATTGTGCATTCCACAACTGCAATAACTAATCATTTTTGAGATGTTAGTTTAAGATATAATAGATAATACAGGGTGTCTATAAAGTGTGGATATCATTTAAAAAAAATCGTAACTTGGAAACTAATAAAGATACAAAATCGTCGTTTGTTACAAAATGTTTAACAGCTCTCAAAGTTTTTCCGTTGTCCTTTGTTGAGATTTGACTTGGAGTGCCTCAAAATGGCGACAGACCATAACAATGTGTATAACATGTGCTACATAACAGACACCACATATCTCTATCTCTGAGCGAAGACGGCTCTTGATATTTTCAGTGCCGATGTACCATGTATTCCCAATCCCTGTGGATCTTAAAGAATGCTACGAGTAGTGGGGCTAACGGTTAGGGGCGCTACTTGCGCATGACGGATTGAGACTTTGGCTCGAATAGGAAGCATTTCTGGATGGCGGAGGCGGTTAGGGCAACCATTCTACATAAGTGAACCATTCGGGTTCGAATCCCGGCCTGGCACAAATTTTCAACCTTCACCGTTATTTCAGTGTCTATAGAGGGCCGAATGCCCGGATTTCTCGTAATCATGCATTGCTGAAAGGTGGGTGGGTCGTAGCGCTCCAGTCACGTGGCCTGCGCGCTCCCCTTCTGTCACACCATCAGACTACTTTTTGAGGGATTACACCTATGATGGTGCGTACACAGAAGCACTCTGAAGAAGTGCTCTGAGTGCACGAATCAATGAAACAATCAGAACTTTTTATAGTGCAATGCGAACCCGTACATGGGCAGAACTCGAATATCGCCGTGATGTTCTAGGAGTGACGAGAGGAAATACATTGTAATTTTTGCACAACAGAAAATACTTTTAGAACTGCTAAACTTTTCAAAATCACCACGATGCTCCATCTGGAATGATTTCCACGTTACGATTTTTTGAAATTATCAACGGGGTTTGGTGGACACCAGGTATAATCAACATTGACTTTTTCCTGCTGAGAAATTAGAGGAAACCATCTGTTTTACTTGGCAAAAGTTTTCTAAAGCCAAGCTGGCATAAATATTTCTTCATTTGCAAACAATCGGTTCCGACAGACTTTGCTATCATCTTCAGGTCTTCAGAAATTTATGTAGTAAAATGTGTTCAATTTGATTTGGATCTCACGCGAAGCTAACATGCAGATGAAGTGCAGCGCACAACGTAAAGGTTTGTCATAAATTTAACATTTAAAATCAAGAAACACCTTGCGCATATGACCATGACCATATACGTAGCGTGCACACATGATTGTTACGTCGAAAAAAATAGAGTATGCAATAAAATGTACAATAACATATCTATTAACGCTACCTGGATACGTTCTATTCATTGAAGAAACATCTTAGGCAGCATATAAGGTACCATATGCACAAGGTGCTTCTCGATTTTAAATGTTTTATTTATGACGAACCTTCATTTAATGTGCTACCTTTTATCTACATGACAACTTGGCGTGATGTCCAACTCAAAATGAACATATTTTGTAACTAATTTTTTGAAGATCTTAAGATGACACCAAAGTTGCTTGTAAAATGGTTCAAATGGCTCTGAGCACTATGCGACTTAACTTCTGAGGTCATCAGTCCCCTAGAACTTAGAACTAATTAATCCTAACTAACCTAAGGACATCACACACATCCATGCCCGAGGCAGAATTCGAACCTGCGACCGTAGCGGTCGCTCGGTTCCAGACTGTAGCGCCTAGAGCCGCATGGCCACTCCGGCCGTCTGCTTGTAAAAAAGAAATATTTATGCGAACTTCGCTTTAGAAAGTTTTTGCGTATAACTTATGTTCTATTCTCTCCAAAGGTCTCTTTAATTTTCCCCCATGAACCATGGACCTTGCCGTTGGTGGGGAGGCTTGCGTGCCTCAGCGATACAGATGGCCGTACCGTAGGTGCAACCACAACGGAGGGGTATCTGTTGAGAGGCCAGACAAACATGTGGTTCCTGAAGAGGGGCAGCAGCCTTTTCAGTAGTTGCAGGGGCAACAGTCTGGATGATTGACTGATCTGGCCTTGTAACATTAACCAAAACGGCCTTGCTGTGCTGGTACTGCGAACGGCTGAAAGCAAGGGGAAACTACGGCCGTAATTTTTCCCGAGGACATGCAGCTTTACTGTATGATTAAATGATGATGGCGTCCTCTTGGGTAAAATATTCCGGAGGTAAAATAGTCCCCCATTCGGATCTCCGGGCGGGGACTACTCAAGAGGACGTCGTTATCAGGAGAAAGAAAACTGGCATTCTACGGATCGGAGCGTGGAATGTCAGATCCCTTAATCGGGCAGGTAGGTTAGAAAATTTAAAAAGGGAAATGGATAGGTTAAAGTTAGATATAGTGGGAATTAGTGAAGTTCGGTGGCAGGAGGAACAAGACTTTTGGTCAGGTGATTACAGGGCTATAAATACAAAATCAAATAGAGGTAATGCAGGAGTAGGTTTAATAATGAATAAAAAAATAGGAAAGCGGGTTAGCTACTACAAACAGCATAGTGAACGCATTATTGTGGCCAAGATAGACACAAAGCCCATGCCTACTACAGTAGTACAAGTTTATATGCCAACTAGCTTGCAGATGATGAAGAAATTGATGAAATGTATGACGAGATAAAAGAAATTATTCAGGTAGTGAAGGGAGACGAAAATTTAATAGTCATGGGTGACTGGAATTCGTCAGTAGGAAAAGGGAGAGAAGGAAACGTAGTAGGTGAATATGGATTGGGGGGAAGAAATGAAAGAGGAAGCCGCCTTGTAGAATTTTGCACAGAGCATAACTTAATCATAGCTAACACTTGGTTCAAGAATCATAAAAGAAGGTTGTATACCTGGAAGAATCCTGGAGATACTAATAGGTATCAGATAGATTATATAATGGTAAGACAGAGATTTAGGAACCAGGTTTTAAATTGTAAGACATTTCCAGGGGCAGATGTGGATTCTGACCACAATCTATTGGTTATGAACTGCAGATTGAAACTGAAGAAACTGCAAAAAGGTGGGAATTTAAGGAGATGGGACCTGGATAAACTGAAAGAACCAGAGGTTGTAGAGAGTTTCAGGGAGAGCATAAGGGAACAATTGACAGGAATGGGGGAAAGAAATACAGTAGAAGAAGAATGGGTAGCTCTGAGGGATGAAGTAGTGAAGGCAGCAGAGGATCAAGTAGGTAAAAAGACGAGGGCTAATAGAAATCCTTGGGTAAGAGAAGAAATATTGAATTTAATTGATGAAAGGAGAAAATACAAAAATGCAGTAAATGAAGCAGGCGAAAGGGAATACAAACGTCTCAAAAATGAGATCGACAGAAAGTGCAAAATGGCTAAGCAGGGATGGCTAGAGGACAAATGTAAGGATGTAGAGGCTTGTCTCACTAGGGGTAAGATAGATACTGCCTACAGGAAAATTAAAGAGACCTTTGGAGAGAAGAGAACCACTTGTATGAATATCAAGAGCTCAGATGGCAACCCAGTTCTAAGCAAAGAAGGGAAAGCAGAAAGGTGGAAGGAGTATATAGAGGGTTTATACAAGGGTGGTGTACTTGAGGACAATATTATGGAAATGGAAGAGGATGTAGATGAAGATGAAATGGGAGATACGATATTGCGTGAAGAGTTTGACAGAGCACTGAAAGACCTGAGTCGAAACAAGGCCCCGGGAGTAGACAACATTCCATTAGAACTACTGATGGCCTTGGGAGAGCCAGCCATGACAAAACTCTACCATCTGGTGAGCAAGATGTATGAGACAGGCGAAATACCCACAGACGTCAAGAAGAATATAATAATTCCAATCCCAAAGAAAGCAGGTGTTGACAGATGTGAAAATTACCGAACTATCAGTTTAATAAGTCACAGCTGCAAAATACTAATGCGAATTCTTTACAGACGAATGGAAAAACTGGTAGAAGCGGACCTCGGGGAAGATCAGTTTGGATTCCGTAGAAATGCTGGAACCCGTGAGGCAATACTAACCTTACGACTTATCTTAGAAGAAAGATTAAGAAAAGGCAAACCCACGTTTCTAGCATTTGTAGACTTAGAGTAAGCTTTTGTCAACGTTAACTGGAATACTCTCTTTCAAATTCTGAAGGTGGCAGGAGTAAAATACAGGGAGCGAAAGGCTATTTACAATTTGTACAGAAACCAGATGGCAGTTATAAGAGTCGCGGGGCATGAAAGGGAAGCAGCGGTTGGGAAAGGAGTGAGACAGGGTTGTAGCCTCTCCCCGATGTTATTCAATCTGTATATTGAGCAAGCAGTAAAGGAAACAAAAGAAAAATTCGGAGTAGGTATTAAAATTCATGGAGAAAAAGTAAAAACTTTGAGGTTCGCCGATGACATTGTAATTCTGTCAGAGACAGCAAAGGACTTGGAAGGGCAGTTGAACGGAATGGACAGTGTCTTGAAAGGAGGATATAAGATGAACATAAACAAAAGCAAAACGAGGATAATGGAATGTAGTCAAATTAAATCGGGTGATGCTGAGGGGATTAGATTAGGATATGAGACACTTAAAGTAGTAAAGGAGTTTTGCTATTTGGGGAGTAAAATAACTGATGATGGTCGAAGTAGAGAGGATATAAAATGTAGACTGGCAATGGCAAGGAAATCGTTTCTGAAGAAGAGAAATTTGTTAACATCGAGTACAGATTTAAGTGTCAGGAAGTCGTTTCTAAAAATATTTGTATGGAGTGTAGCCATGTATGGAAGTGAAACATGGACGATAACCAGTTTGGACAAGAAGAGAATAGAAGCTTTCGAAATGTGGTGCTACAGAAGAATGCTGAAGATAAGGTGGGTAGATCACGTAACTAATGAGGAGGTATTGAATAGGATTGGGGAGAAGAGAAGTTTGTGGCACAACTTGACTAGAAGAAGGGATCGGTTGGTAGGACATGTTTTAAGGCATCAAGGGATCACAAATTTAGCATTGGAGGGCAGCGTGGAGGGTAAAAATCGTAGAGGGAGACCAAGAGATCAATACACTAAGCAGATTCAGAAGGATGTAGGTTGCAGTAGGTACTGGGAGATGAAGAAGCTTGCACAGGATAGAGTAACATGGAGAGCTGCATCAAACCAGTCTCAGGACTGAAGACCACAACAACAACAACAACAACAACTTATGTTTGGTGGCCTGCAATGTAAACATTAATGTTTGATTTGTTTACAAGACTACATTTTCCCCTGACGCAGTGTGGCAGATATACGAGAGTTTACTGAAAAGTAATGCCTCCATCTTCGTAACTCTTCAACAGTTGGCAGCATTGCTGTGCGGCAGGTACTGGCTTATTCCGTAGCCTCTTCTCTACATGTACAGTTGGCGGCAAGCCTTAGCATTTAACGGTTGTGTTGTTACGGTGTTAAGTATAGCTCCCTGCGCAGATGGTCGGTCAATGCGATTTAAGTAACGCGCAGCTATTGGATTCTTGACAGCAGAAGGTGTCATCCCAAAGCAGATTCGTCAGAGAATGAAAGCAATTTATGGTGATTGTGTTGATATGAGTACTGTGCGACGTTGGACGAGTAAGTTTAAAGACGTTGAGGCGGGAACATCTGACCTGCGAGACAAACAAAGAGCTGGACGTCCTGTGACAGCTACCACCGAGTTTCACAAGCAAAATGTTGGCATATTGATTCAGAACGATCGTCGTATCACTCAGAGAGAAACTGCAAGCACAATCGGCATTTCACAAGAACGTGTGGGTTACATTATCGCTTTTCTTGGCTATCGGAAGATCTGCACGATGGGTACCCCGGATGCTGACTCCTGAAATGTTGGTCACGCCTTTCTCCATTCAACTGTGACAGGAGACTGAACGTGGGTGCACTATTACGACCCGGAGACGAAACGTCAGTCTATGGAATATGGTCACAAAGACTCGGCGCCATGAAAAGAAATTCAAGACGCAGCCCTCAGCTGGAAAAATCATGCCCACAGTGTTCTGGGACGCAGTTGGTGTTATCCATGTTGATTTCCTTGATCGTGGAACAACAATAAATTCAGAGAGTTACATCATAACGCTGCGAACTCTGAAACGACGGCTAACAAGGGTCAGAAAGGAAAAGGGAAATGTTTTCCTGCAGCATGACAATGCCAAACCACACACTTCACGTGCCACCACAGAAGAACATGAGAGACTGAATCTCACCACCGTACGGCATCCTTCATACAGTCCAGATTTAGCACCGTCTGACTTCCATCTGTTCCCGATAGTGAAGAACGATCTGCGGGGTCATCATTATGCTTCTGATGAAGTTGAGAGAACTGTGAGACTGTGGTTGCAGACACAGTGTCGATTTCTTCCGTGGCGGCTTCAGAAAACTTGTTCGTCGTTGGCAGAAATGTATCCAATTGGCTGGTGATTATGTGGAAAAGTGAATATTGGTAATTAAAAATCACATTCTAAGGGCTATTTATGCGTTTGATTTATTAGATTATTCCCATCCAAACGCAAATAACGAAGGTGGAGGCATTGCTTTTCATTCAACCCTCGTACGTACGTAAGCTGCTCGTTGTGGCGAGATTCTAGTACAGTTCAAGTTCTCGTAAATAGAATGACGCAGTCAGCGCACATAATCAGGTCCGTGCTCTAGAATCGCTAATCGGCGACCCACGCTGACCCCAGCTCGGAAGCGATCACGTGATCTTCACCTCTGGCTCCACGTCAGTGTATGAGCGCCGAGGCGCACGAGGAAGACAGGCCGTGGCGCTTACGTCACTACAGGTTTCACTAATGCCAGCAGCCGCCTCCGCGGGGAGCCGGTAACAATGTCACCCGAGTTGAATAATTCTTGACTGCTCGTTTAAATGCATACAAGCTATAGCACACGACACAGTTAAGATATTTCAGGGGTACTTATTGATTTCCCGTGGTCCCTGTACGGTGCCGAGCCTTCGCGAAGTGTGGCGGACAAGCCGGCTAGTCTGACGTCATAAATTCGTTGCGAGGCCTGTATTTATCGTGGGCCCCGATGAGCGGTACTGGGAACGCCTGGAATGGTTGTCGTGTATAGGAGATAGAGCGGGGGAGTGGGGGGGGGGGGTGGGAGTGGTGGCGTGTGTCACTCAGACCACGTGCCACGAGCCACGGAGTAGGCAGAGGTGAGCCACAGCGCTTCCAGTTTCCCGGAACTCAGTGACTCATCCACTCCAACTCGTCTCCTAGCCGGCCGCTTATAGCTGCTGCCTCGCCCCACTCGAGAGCCTTCTGTATTAGGTTACCAGCGGCGGGCTTCTTGCCTATAGTTTCAACACGGCTCATTGAAGCGGAAGACTTGTGTAGCGGGTGGTCATAATTAAAATGGAGCTAATCACAGAGGTCCAGTGTGGGCTGTAATTATCGTACGTCGGCGAAACTTTATAGATATTCCAGTACGTTAATGCGGAACTGACTTAAGCTGGAAAAAGATTAGTTCAATTCTGGCCCCTAGGTGCAAACTATTATCTCAAGATAGACGTATAGAATTGCTTCATCACGTTTCTCTTCAAGGGACTTTGACAACTATTTTTTAACATATTTTAACCTGTTTTAACCTTGTAACTTTCCAAGTGTGACGTTCCTTAAAAATATAGAAAAGCTTTACTATTATGTTGAATGAGGATTTGCAGAAAATAAATGCGTCGTGTAATGACTGGCAGTTATCTCTCAATATTAGTAAGTGTAACCTATTGCTTAAACAAGGCAAAAATCCCCATTAATGTACGAGTACAAAATGAATGCCCAGTCTCTGGAAGCGGTAACATCCGTGAAATATCTGGGTGTGACTATTCGAAATGGTCTCAAATGGACCGGGTGGCGTGGCCGAGCGGCTCTAGGCGCTACACTCTGGAACCGCGCGACACTGAATCATCTGGCCCAGTTCAAACCTGATAACTTGGGTCCTTGTGCACATAGCAAATAAATTAAATTGTCATATCTCTTTAGCAGCACCGGAGTAACGTGATATATTCTGGTCTTTCATAAAAATATGAATATGCGAGCCGGCTGGGGTGGCCGAGCGGTTCTAGGCACTACAGTCTGGAACTGCGAGACTGCTACGGTCGCAGGTTTGAATACTGCCTCGGGCATGGATGTGTATGATGTCCTTAGGTTAGTTAGGTTTAAGTAGCTCTAAGTTATAGGGGAATGATGACCGCAGCAGTTAAGTCCCATAGTGCTCAGAGCCATTTGAACCATTTTTTTTTTTTTTTTGATCTGTGGAATGGATACAGAACTCGAATTGTCATGTTGCGTGTTTTAAGCGCAAGTGTTGTGCTTACTGTTGTGGCGTAACAAGCTAGTCACGCCACACTGAGGAGGAAGCCGAAAGGCACGCGTACACACACGCCGACTGGCGTCAAGTCTGGAACAGGATACGTATTGAATACTATAAAGAAAATACGTCTGTGGAATATACTTAACTTTTAATCACTCCTTGTATACATCGTTCTTGATGAGACATCTGGAGATTGTGGCGATACAAGTGACTCTTTATATACAAGCTATTTAAGGCTAATGGCGCCTTGCTAAGTCGTAGCCATTAACTTAGCTGAAGGCTATTCTGTCTCTCGGCAAATGAGAGCAAAGGCTTCGTCCGTATAGTCGCTAGCAACGTCGTCGTACAACTGGGGCGAGTTCTCGTACGTCTCTCGCGACCTGCCGTGTGGTGGCGCTCGGTCTGCGATCACACAGTGGCGACACGCGGGTCCGACATGTACTAATGGACCGCGGCCGATTTAAGCTACCACCTAGCAAGTGTGGTGTCTGGCAGTGACACCACACTTACTCTGTCTTATTGTTAGCAAAACTTTACGCGAATCGATTGGGAAATACAACTCCCAATACCAATAAAGAACTACAGGCACTGCAAAATCTGTTCAGCCCCTTAGGCACTGAATCATCTGGCCCTGTTCAAACCTGATAACTTGGGTCCTTGTGCACATAGCAAATAAATTAAATAGCCATACCTCTTCAACAGCACCGGAGTAACGTGATATATTCTGGTCTTTCATAAAAATATGAATATGCTAGCCGGCTGGGGTGGCCGAGCGGTTCTAGGCGCTACAGTCTGGAACCGCTCGACTGCTACGGTCGCAGGTTCGAATACTGCCTCGGGCATGGATGTGTGTGATGTCCTTAGGTTAGTTAGGTTTCAGTAGTTCTGAATTCTAGGGGACTGATGACCTCAGAAGTTAAGTCCCATAGCGCTCCGAGCCAAAAATGTTCAAATGTGAGTGAAATCTTATGGGACTTAACTGCTAAGGTCATCAGTCCCTAAGCTTACCCGCTACTTAACCTAACTTATCCTAAGGCGAAACACACACACCCATGTCCGAGGGAAGAACGCGAGCCTCCTCCGGGACCAGCCGCACAGTCCATTCCATGACTGCAGTGCCCAAAACCGCCAGGCTAATCCCGCGCGGCGCTCAGAGCTATTTGAACCATTTGAATATGCTAACTACAGGCTCAGCGATGTGCAACGCTGGCCATAATACTTGAAATGCACTTGAAATTCTTTTGGCTGATAATCGAGGACCTTTAAGAAAATCCAACTTTTTTAAAAAATGTATGACCTGGACTGGGAGGCGGTACTGATTATCGTGGACTCCTAACACTCATTTTTTTAGCAAAATTATTTTGAAAGTTAAGTTTGTCTTTCCAAAAACATCTGACAATTCAAGCTATATTACTCACAATTAATTCACAAACAATAAGATTTAAGCAGCAAGTATTTTCTAACTTCATTAATCCAACATAAATGAAGATCATCAAATTACACATAGCTCTGTTAACAAATCTTAAAAGCACTACAAAAATGAAATATTTAACTAGCCTCTTTCTCAAAATCGTTTACGCACATTCCGGAGCTTACTCAACAACTATAAATTATCAGCCAACTCTTCTATACTAACGCGCTGGCAAAAACAAAAATCATAGTTATTCAAATCTTTCCCTTATTTCCATGAAGATTTCTGCTTCCATGTTCAACAATATTGACATACCTACATTAATCTAACTCTTGGTGGCTTCACACAGCACAGCAAGCTATATTACTCACAATTAATTCACAAACAATAAGATTTAAGCACCAAGTATTTTCTAACTTCATTAATCCATTAATTCCCTCACAGACCGTTACCTACAACTGTGCGCCCAGCTCTGTCTTACTCCAACAATAGCAGTACAGTATCTTTGACTCTGTGGTCGCACACTGTCAGCGATCTACACGATCGAGCCTATCAGAGACATTCATTGTTTATAGTACACTAGTTTTATCTTAATTTATTAAATTCTTATCTTATTCTGGTGCCACATACAAGTATGACCCAATATAATCCTTTCATAACCCTCCAGTGGTGTTTAA
Source organism: Schistocerca nitens (assembly GCF_023898315.1). Lineage (NCBI taxonomy): Eukaryota > Metazoa > Arthropoda > Insecta > Orthoptera > Acrididae > Schistocerca > Schistocerca nitens. Next base: position 335,186,758 of record NC_064621.1, read on the forward strand.
CAATTTGATATATTTTTGGAAGTACTTTGTACAACAAAGGTGTGGTAAATTTATCTAACTCTATAACATCTTTAAACCCGAAAGAATTCATAGTGCTCAGATGCACTAGAATAAATCATAATCTGGTTGCAATCTGAGTGAATCAGAATCAGTATACTCCTTTCAACCTTAGTTATCCACCCTTTGTGGAACTAAATTTTAATATGCACTGAAGGTAGGCCGTACGTCCTGATACCTGGTAGTACATCCGTTATAGAAATAAACAATTGTTACAACAGTAGAGGATTATATCATTGACAGAAATGTTTCTATCTGTAATGGATTAGGAACTGGACGTGGTCAGAAAAGATCAGGCAAGTGAGAAAGTCATAATGTTAACTTTCGTATTAACCGTCACTTACACAGTTTTCGATGTGAGCACCAGAAATGTCGACGAGATGCTGCATCCGTAAAACGACGCGGTCAACAGTTGCTCGCAGCAGTTCCGGTGGAATCTGAGCAGCGTGTTCCTGCATACCGGCCTTAAGATGAGGCAGAGACCGAAGGGTCCCTGGTGCACGCGTTCTTTTAGATGTATCCAGAATTCAAATAAGGTGATCGTGCAGGACACGCATCTGGAAAAACTCTGGAGATAACACGTTCACGAAAGTCTACACTAAGCAGATCTTTCATTGGAAGAGCGGCACGAGGTGTTGCGCCGTCTCGCATGAAGACAGTGGTTTACATACAGTTCTGGTCTCCCAAATCAGTAATCATATGCTGTACAATGAAGTCTCGATAACGTGCAGACATTACAGTACAGCTGACAGGGCAGGCCTTCTGGGAGTATTCCCTCGAAAGACGAATAATGCTGTTTGTGAATCCACACAACACAGCCACATACGGCGAGTGAAATGGCTCTTCGTGCTCAACGCGCGCTTTAACAGAACCTCAAATTCGGCAGTTTTGTGTATTTACTGTAGCCAGTAGTCTTAAATGTACCTCATCACTCCAAAGAATATTGCTCGGCCACATGTCATCAACTTCGATCCGTACCAGAAGCCGAAGAGCAAATTCAAAACATTGCTGCAACATCTGGGTCTTGTGCAGGTAACAGTGTAAAACAGACCCCAAAACTTTCCGTATCATTGACCGTGCGATGGACAGTTCTCTGCACTAGTACTACCCGGAGCTCGTGTTGAATGGTCAGTTAAGCAACAGCAATCTCCAAGTAACTTACGGGAATGCACGCGGGTGACATCGTCGATAACCGCCTATAATTCGACGGAGGCACACTCTGTCATTTTGAAGGCAAAGTTGCAGCAAGTAACAGTATTTAAAACCACGGTTTTCAGAGATAACACACACGTACACACTGTAAAACACTTACGCCATTACAAACCAAAGATGACCGACGTCAGAAGTAATCGATAGTGAAATTAATAACCAACGGGTGACGAAACATAAACTCTGTCCCTATGTTTTTTTGACAACAACGGGATTCCACGTATAATTTAAACGAAAACCACCATCTCTATTTATAAGGTTATTTGCTAATTTAATTTCAAGAGCTTCCTTAATAACGCTATCGTAGTAGTCGAAAGTGCACGTCAGAATCTCCAGGCTCTCGGAGGAACTACTCGGTCCAGTCACAATAATGTAACCACCGCCTGTGTTACCGAGCGAGGTGGCGCAGTGGTTAGGACAATGAACTCGCAATCGGGAGCACGACGGTTCAAACTCGCGTCCGACCATCCTGATTGAGATTTTCCCTGATTTCCGTAAATGGCTTCAGGCAAATGTCAGGCTTGTTGCTTTAAAGGGCACGATCGACTTCCTTCCCCATGCTTTCCTGATCCTATGGGTCGCAAGCATTGAACAGTGGAAAAACGTTGAGTGGAGTGACGAATTACGTTATATAACGTGGCGATCCGATGGCAGGGTGTGGGTGTGCCGAATGCCCGGTGAATGCCATCTGCCAGCGTGTGTAGTGCCAACAGTAAAATTAGGAGGCTGTGGTGTTATGGTGTGGTCGTGTTTTTCATGGAGGGGGTTTGCACTCCTTGTTAACTTGCGTGGCAGTATCACAGCACAGGCCTACACTGATGTTTTAAGTACCTTCTTCATTCCCACTGCTGAAGAGCAATTTGGGGATGGCGATTGCATCTTTCAACACGATCGAGCACCTGTTCATAAGGCACGGCCTGTGGCGGAGTCGTTACACGACAATAACATCCCTGTAATAGACTGGCCTACACAGAGTCCTGACCAGAATGCTATAGAACGTCTTTGGGATGTTTTGGACGGCCGACTTCGTGCCAGGCCTCACCCACCTACATCGGTACCTCTTCCCAGAGCAGCACTCCGTGAAGAATTGGCTGCCATTCACCACGAAACCTTCTAGCACCTGATTGAATGTATGCCTGCGAGAGTGGAAGCTGTCATTCAAGGCTAAGGGTGGGCCAACGCCATACTGAATTCCACGATTACCGATGAAGGGCGCCACGCACACCGGATAACGACACAAGCACTCCTCCAACAAACACGGCGAGCGTCCACCCGCTACTTGACGACAACTGCAAAAAGTAACGTTTCCACTTCGTAGAACGTCATGCTCTGGACGTATCGCCTATGTTCGACGTCACAATGCAATAACCGGTCACAGACGGAAGGTGGTAGCACTAGCAATAAAGGATATACGCTGTGTAATCAGAAGTATCCGGACACCTGGCTGAAAAAGACTTAGGAGTTCGTGGCGCCCTTCATCGGTAATCGTGGAATTCAGTATGGCGTTGGCCCACCCTTAGCCTTGAATGACAGCTTCCACTCTCGCAGGCATACATTCAATCAGGTGCTAGAAGGTTTCGTGGTGAATGGCAGCCAATTCTTCACGGAGTGCTGCTCTGGGAAGAGGTACCGATGTAGGTGGGTGAGGCCTGGCACGAAGTCGGCCGTCCAAAACATCCCAAAGACGTTCTATAGCATTCTGGTCAGGACTCTGTGTAGGCCAGTCTATTACAGGGATGTTATTGTCGTGTAACGACTCCGCCACAGGCCGTGCCTTATGAACAGGTGCTCGATCGTGTTGAAAGATGCAATCGCCATCCCCAAATTGCTCTTCAGCAGTGGGAATGAAGAAGGTACTTAAAACATCAGTGTAGGCCTGTGCTGTGATACCGCCACGCAAGTTAACAAGGAGTGCAAACCCCCTCCATGAAAAACACGACCACACCATAACACCACAGCCTCCTAATTTTACTGTTGGCACTACACACGCTGGCAGATGGCATTCACCGGGCATTCGGCACACCCACACCCTGCCATCGGATCGCCACGTTATATAACGTAATTCGTCACTCCACTCAACGTTTTTCCACTGTTCAATGCTTGCGCTCCTTACACCAAGCGACGCGTCGTTTGGCATTTACCGTCGTGATGTGTGGCATTCGAGCAGTGCTCGACCATGAAATCCAAGTTTTCTCACCTCCCGCCTAACTCTCATTGTACTTGCAGTGGATCCTGATGCAGTTTGGAATTCCTGTGCGATGATCTGGACGATCCTCTTCAACTGTCGGCAGTATCTGTCAGTCAACAGACGAGGTCGGCCTGTACGTTTTTGTGCTGTACGTGTCCCTTCACGTTTCAACTTCTCTATCACATCGGAAACAGTGGACTGAGGGATGTTTAGGAGTGTGGAAGTCTCGCGTACAGACATATGACACAAGCGACACCCAATCACCTGACCATGTTCGAAGTCCGTGAGTTCCGCGGAGCGCCCCATTCTGCTCTATCACGATGTATAATGACTACTGAGGTCGGTAATATGGAGTACCTGGCATTAGGCTGCAGCACAATGCACCTAATATGTATGTTTCTGGGGTGTCCAGATACTTCTGATCACATAGTTTATTGGGAAAGTGAAACGACTTACCTGACTTCCAAAAGGGCAAGGGCCAAGCCAAGGGTGGAAGCACTTCGGAATCGACTAAGTTTGTATATTGTTCACGTGCCGCCGTGGTTAAAGGATCCCGTGGAAGGCAAAATGGAGATGTACAAAACCGTCATTGCGGCAACTGTTGTGCACCACAGGCCACAGATGACAGGGGTGAACAACGGCTGGGGAGTTATGTATGGGTGAATAGACTGTTGAGCGTCTGACCGGCCGAGATGAACCAAGATGCTAATAACAGTGTCTCCTCAACGACGGTTTAGCAAACGTTGCTGCATATGGGCCTCTGCAGCAGGCGCCTTGTTCATGAACACGTACTGACTGCTGTTCACTGGCTGGAATTTGCACGCCAGTACTGCAAGTGGCGTCCACTGAATGGTAACCGTTGGCCGTTTCAGATGAATAATTATTTTTGCTTCGTCGGACTGATGACTGTTGGCGCGTACAGCCTGCAACAATCGTCGGAAGGATCCAGGCGGAGCGTTACGGTCTGGGGAATGTTTTCGTTCCATTTCATAGGTGATCTCGTCATTCTCGAAGGCACAGATGATCAACACAAGTATGCATCTATCCTTGGGGACCGTGTCCGACCCTACATGCAGTTTGGTTTTCCTTGGCATGACGGCATCCGCCATCAGGACAATGCAACGTGTCACTCAGCATTGTACGTTGTAAGTAGGCTGTTTAGGTTTTTATGTCGGTAACGCCACGTACTGCTCTATATTACAAAAAAAAAAAGGTTCAAATGGTTCTGAGCACTATGGGACTCAACTTCTGAGGTCATTAGTCCCCTAGAACTTAGAACTAGTTAAACCTAACTAACCTAAGGACATCACACACATCCATGCCCGAGGCTGGATTCGAACCTGCGACCGTAGCGGTCTCGCGGTTCCAGACTGCAGCGCCTAGAACCGCACGGCCACTTCGGCCGGCTCTATATTACAATCACTGACTGTGCTGTGTGCAGTCTATGGCTGGTTTGCATTGTTGGAATTTGCTATTGTAGTGTTGGGTAGTTGGCTGTTAACATCGCGTAGCGTTGCGCAGTTGGAGGTGAGCCGCCAGCAGTGGTGAATGTGGGGAGAGAGATGGCGGAGTTTTGAGAGCGGATGATCTGGACGTGTGTCCATCAGAGACAGTAAATTTGTAAGACTGGATGTCATGAACTGAGATATATATATATATATATATATATATATATATATATATATAATGACTTTTGAACACTATTAAGGTAAATACATTGTTTGTTCTCTATCAAAATCTTTCATTAGCTAACTATGCCTATCAGTAGTTAGTGCCTTCAGTAGTTAGAATCTTTTATTTAGGTGACAGTATTGGCGCTCGATGTATTGCAGTAGTTCGAGTAACGAAGATTTTTGTGAGGTAAGTGATTCATGAAAGGTATAGGTTATTGTTAGTCAGGGCCATTCTTTTGTAGGGATTATTGACAGTCAGATTGCGTTGCGCCAAAAATATTGTGTGTCAGTTTAGTGATGATCAGAATACGTAGAGAGAGAAATGTCTGAGTACGTTCAGATTTGCTCAGCTGTTTGAAAATCAAATAACGTGAGGGGTTTACCAGCACAATCATTCATAAATTTTTCTGAGGAGACGTTTCAACGTTAGTGGATCAGAGAGAAGCAGAATGAGTTTACCGTTCTCCCCTGGTCATCAAACTCCGCGAATTTTAACCCAGGGGAGAAGGCGTGGAGCCGGCCGGTGTGGCCGAGCGGTTCTAGGCGCTTCAGTCTGGAACCGCGCGACCGCTACGGTCCCAGGTTCGAATCCTGCCTCGGGCATGGATGTGTGTGATGTCCTTAGGTTAGTTAGGTTTAAGTAGTTCTAAGTTCTAGGGGACTGATGACCTCAGATGTTAAGTCCCATAGTGCTCAGAGCCATTTGAACCATTTTGAGAAGCTGTGGCACCACCTCCATTGGGCTCAACCGAGAAACATAGCGCAGTTGGCCACGTCACTGGAGTCGGCATGGCTCCACATCCCTGTCGGAACCTATCAGAACCTCAGTGACTCTCGTCCTGTACGTCTCACAACACTCTGCGCTGTAAAAGTTGGTTATTCAGGCTTTTTCAGAGGTGGTCACTCTAAAGCGACTGGACAGTGTAATATACACGCCTGGAAATTGAAATAAGAACACCGTGAATTCATTGTCCCAGGAAGGGGAAACTTTATTGACACATTCCTGGGGTCAGATACATCACATGATCACACTGACAGAACCACAGGCACATAGACACAGGCAACAGAGCATGCACAATGTCGGCACTAGTACAGTGTATATCCACCTTTCGCAGCAATGCAGGCTGCTATTCTCCCATGGAGACGATCGTAGAGATGCTGGATGTAGTCCTGTGGAACGGCTTGCCATGCCATTTCCACCTGGCGCCTCAGTTGGACCAGCGTTCGTGCTGGACGTGCAGACCGCGTGAGACGACGCTTCATACAGTCCCAAACATGCTCAATGGGGGACAGATCCGGAGATCTTGCTGGCCAGGGTAGTTGACTTACACCTTCTAGAGCACGTTGGGTGGCACGGGATACATGCGGACGTGCATTGTCCTGTTGGAACAGCAAGTTCCCTTGCCGGTCTAGGAATGGTAGAACGATGGGTTCGATGACGGTTTGGATGTACCGTGCACTATTCAGTGTCCCCTCGACGATCACCAGTGGTGTACGGCCAGTGTAGGAGATCGCTCCCCACACCATGATGCCGGGTGTTGGCCCTGTGTGCCTCGGTCGTATGCAGTCCTGATTGTGGCGCTTACCTGCACGGCGCCAAACACGCATACGACCATCATTGGCACCAAGGCAGAAGCGTCTCTCATCGCTGAAGACGACACGTCTCCATTCGTCCCTCCATTCACGCCTGTCGCGACACCACTGGAGGCGGGCTGCACGATGTTGGGGCGTGAGCGGAAGACGGCCTAATGGTGTGCGGGACCGTAGCCCAGCTTCATGGAGACGGTTGCGAATGGTCCTCGCCGATACCCCAGGAGCAACAGTGTCCCTAATTTGCTGGGAAGTGGCGGTGCAGTCCCCTACGGCACTGCGTAGGATCCTACGGTCTTGGCGTGCATCCGTGCGTCGCTGCGGTCCGGTCCCAGGTCGACGGGCACGTGCACCTTCCGCCGACCACTGGCGACAACATCGATGTACTGTGGAGACCTCACGCCCCACGTGTTGGGCAATTCGGCGGTACGTCCACCCGGCCTCCCGCATGCCCGCTATACGCCCTCGCTCAAAGTCCGTCAACTGCACATACGGTTCACGTCCACGCTGTCGCGGCATGCTACCAGTGTTAAAGACTGCGATGGAGCTCCGTATGCCACGGCAAACTGGCTGACACTGACGGCGGCGGTGCACAAATGCTGCGCAGCTAGCGCCATTCGACGGCCAACACCGCGGTTCCTGGTGTGTCCGCTGTGCCGTGCGTGTGATCATTGCTTGTACAGCCCTCTCGCAGTGTCTGGAGCAAGTATGGTGGGTCTGACACACCGGTGTCAATGTGTTCTTTTTTCCATTTCCAGGAGTGTATTTCCGACTCTTCCAGGAAAGCATTTTCTCGAAATTTCAATAGTAGGCGCTCTCGCGCCGACTAAACGATCGCGTGACGAAACGCACAAGGGAACCGTGATCTCCGGGTGGCTCATTAGAGAGTATTAATGCGATTATGATTGACTCGGTTTGTTAAGCAGATTACCTCTGTTTGTGTGGAAGTATCTTTACCTACAGTGAATAAGCCTCTAATATACAATCTCCAAAATGTACAACACAAAACACAGTGATGCAACAACGCCTAAAAGCAAAACTGTGCTGTGCTTGTCGTCACTGCGGGAGCAGTTCGGCATAGCGTAGTCGTGCCGCATAGTCACTGCTTTCAGTGAAACCATACACGAGGTCCATGCCTGCCAACTTTTCATCAATAAATTTATGGCAAAAGAAGGAGGAACCACAAACGCGGGACAGAGCCGAGCAGTACTGAATGCAAGCTTTAGGGCGAAGAGTCAAGAGGATGTTATTCTCGTTAGCAGCAGTTACCGTCAGTTGAATGTACCAAGCTTATTTCCAAACGAGGCACATGGCTCGTACCGTCTGCTCTTGCACTGTTATGCAGATATTTTCAGAGCAGTACAGATATAATGATGGGACGAACGACTGGTTTTAACAAGCGAGTGAACAGTTGATTACTTTTTCATTCAGTCATTTTTTTCAAAACAACCGAATGAAACTAGTTGCCGCGGCCACGTCAGCTATGAGAATGTTTTCACTTATACTCCGGGTTTGAGTGATTTCACTTACATAGTTTCTAAGCCTCTTCAGTTATGAGTGAACAATAACTAAGGTTGCCAACTTTTTTAGAGACAAGTAACGTATGTTATTTGAAGGAGAGGTGAATAAAAAGTATACAGGATGTTCGGAAATTCCCGTTACAAGCTTCTAGCTCTTGTAGGGGAGGGGGGGGGGGGAGTGAGTTCACAATATTTTGAATAGGAAACCACGTCCGCATTCACTTACATAGTTTTTAAGCCTTTTCGATTATAAGTGAACCGTAACTAAGGTTGACAACTTGAAACGTCCCTTTGAACATTTATACATGACTGTCCTTAAACTAACACACAATATTTTTAGCGCAACGCAATCTGACTTTCAAAAATCCCTACAAAAGAATGGCCCTCACTAACATTAACCTATACCGATCACAAATCACTTACCTCACAAAAATCTTTGTTACTCGAACTACTGCAATACAGCGAGCGCCACTACTGCCAGCTAAATAAAAGAGTCAAACTACGGAAGGCACTAACTACTGATAGGCATAGTTAGCAAATGAAAGATTTTAATAGAGAAGAAACAATGTATTTACCTTAATAGTCATAATATACTGTATATAGCAGTTCATGTCATCTAGTCTTACAAATTTCCAAACTCTGCCATTTCCCTCCCCACATCCACCACTGTTGGCGGCTCACCTCCAACTGCGCAACGCTACGCGCTGTTCGCATCCAGCTGCCCAACACTACAGTGGCAGACAACAGTGTAAACTAGCCACAGACTGCACACAGCACAGCCAGTGATGTTCATAGAGAGCGCTACGTAACGTTGCCAGTAAGAAAACATAAACAGCCTACTTACATAGCCCCCATGCTCCCCACAAAAAAATTTACAAATTGTTTTGGCAGTGGCCAATAATGATTTGATAAAATTTTTCATAATTACAATAACAAAGAAATCAAATGCACACACTTATTGATACAATGTTGGTCAAAAGCTAAAATTTTCTCACAGTCCATAAAGACAGTCCTGATCGTTCATCACAGTAAAATAGCAGTGTTTTTCTCGAAGTCTGAGCAGTAGAAGAAAAAGCACACGGAAGTAGTTGATTTCCATGCAGTCTTGAAGAAGTAGTGTTGTCCCTCCAACGAAAAGACAGTGCTGATTCTTGACATGCAGACAGGTAATGGGCCACAACAGAGCAAACCCACCGCAGAGTCAGTCGAAGTTTTGAAGAATATTGGTGGGTAGGTCATCACAGAGTAGACCCACTGTAGTCCTGGTAGAGATTATGGTATTGGTGGGCCATCAGGGGTGCAGACCCACTGCAGTCCTTGTAGAAATAATGGTAATGGTGGGCCATCAAAGATGCAGATACACTGTAGTCCTTGTAGAGATAATGGTAATGGTGGGCCATCAAAGATGCAGACCCACTGTAGTCCTTGTAGAGATGGCCAGCAGCCATCTGCTGCGACTGTGCAGGTGCACAATCACCATCGAAGAGTCTTGCAGACAATGTAGCAAGTCCATAACCACCACTTGTGCACTCACAAAGTTTTTGGAATTGTCCTTAGAGCCAGCAATGCTGTTATCCAGTCCCTTGCTGAATTATTAACACACGTGCAAACACTATCAGTCACTACTTCTCACATATTGTCCATATACTATGACCAACAGGAACGTGTGCAGTGAAATGAAACTTACAAGTTACTTAATTTGATGAACTGGTGTCAATTACAATTTTATAACATAAGAATACAATTACAAAGGTACAAAATACATCATTAAAGAACATAACAATACAGATAACATTTGTGGTAATATGGGGTTTACAAAAGAATTGAACTAAATAATAGTGACGACGAGCGTAGCTTATCAGCACCACTGTGTAATGAATTAACAGACATTCAAAGTAGTAATTTGGTACTTGTGCATAGGGAAATGGAGCGGACGGCAAATAATGGCGTACACAGTGAAACAATTAGTGAATAGGGAAGCATTATCGATCGATCGGTCGGCAACAGCTCGCTTCAGGAATCCGAAATGACAGGACACAATCTCGCAAATACTGTAGATTCAGGTTTTCGGTCCTCACCGTTTTCTCAAATGAGTCAAGACACATTTTCTGCTTGTCAAAACGTGAATGTTGCCGGTGAAAATGCACTGCCATAAAGCATAGAGGAACACATTCCAGACACTACTATATTATTATTGCAATTAATGCAACAAATGGATCAAAATCAGAAACAAATGGGACAAAGGCTACAAAAGTTAGACACAACGCGTGAGCAAAATCAGAAACAAATGGGACAAAATCTTCAAAAGTTAGACACAATGGAACAACACCGGAGACAAACACAGCAACAGTTAGACACAATGGAACAAAATCTTCAAAAGTTGGACACCACACTTGAACAAACACGTGAAGATTTAACTACTGAGTTACATAAAATCGAATCGAAATGTCAAAAAGTCTGTAATAACGTAAAAACACAAATTTGTGAGCATTTTCTACCTATTTTTTCGCGGCATGAAAATGCATTACAGAATCACGAAGCAGCCATAAAAGAACTGCAAATTATTGTTCATGAAAATCAGGAGACCTTGCAAGCTAAAATTGACTCAGTTGCATCTACTTACTCGGTTACGCAACTTGCAAAAACTCAGGAAAACTTAAAGGACACAGTAGATACGATTTCAACACAAATGGACACTCTGAAACTTGGTTCAGAAAAACACACAGAGGAAATAATTTCACTATCGGATAAAGTAGCTGAACTTTCAGGTCAGTTCACTAACTTATCTACAAAGGTAGATGATGATCTGAATGACACAAGACCTGTAGCTTTCACTGACACTGAAGAGTATGAACAAATTAGAAAATTCAAACAAAATCAAAATCAAATCAATACACAGTACAAAAGAGAAATCTGGGAAGTACAACATCAGTTGGCACAAGTAATACAAGAATTACATATTTCAGAGGACACTCGCGCTCCAGTACGGGAAGAGGGACATAGAAATACGGAGCAACCACAAAACAATAACACAAGACACTTTGGAAATTATGAAAGAAATTGGCAAGGCGCATTGGATTTTGAGATGGAACCGCCGAAACGAAGTAACAATGAGCGATGTGCGACTCGCCGACACGATGATTTTGACTATAAGCTGTTCATTACTACACGTAAATTCAAAACATTTAAGAATTCTGACAACGACATTCATCCACAAGCTAGCTTGACCAATTCTCTCATTGTTTTCCTCCCAACTGGTCATTGGAGCACGGGTTAGAATTTATGTGTGGCTACTTGGAGAATGAACCAGCTGTAAGAATGCGATTGTCACAGTGAAGGAGAATTTTATCATGCCTTCCTCTCAGCGTATTGGTCTCAAGCTACACAAGACCGGGTAAAACATAGCATCATAATGATGAAACGTTTCGAACAATCTGAATTTTCCAGTCTTATGAAATATTTTGAAGACATGTTGCATAAGAATCAGTATCTTTCAAACCCATACAGCCCCTCAGAACCCATCCGCATTTGCTTAATCAAATTGCCTGAACATTTACGACATATTATTTTGGCAGGACGTTGCAAAGATGACATTGAAGTTTTTCAGGGACTGTTACAAGAACTGGAAATTGACACTGACAATCGCGGAACGCGTAAACAGGAGCACAACAATTACAAGTCACATCCGTCGCTATTCCGCGATGACAGAAACGATGACAGAAATAGTAACTGGACACGACAAGGCTATTCTTACAACGCAAATGGTGACCAAAACAGACACCACCCATATGACAACCACTGGCAGAGTAATAGTTACAGAGAAAGATCGCATTTCCGAAGTAATGAATATGACAGAAACAATCATAGAAACAGACAATATGGCAACAAGAACTATTATTATCAAGGGAGACAGAATAACTTCAGACGCAACGGTCCACCGTGCAGTGATAATTCAGGGAGAAATTCTCCACCACTTAACTGACAAGAAAGAAACTACAGGAGCTACCGACATGACGACAGACGATATAATCATAACGACAGACCTGAATTTCATCAGAACTGGCGGGATTCAAACAGGGCTGGCCCCTCTCGGCAAGGTGAATTTGTAGAAGTTAGGTCTCTTAATCCCAATAACGACGCACGCCAACAAAGGGATAGCAGACAATGACTCGCACCGCAGGCAGCCACGTGCACCGGCTGGCTCAGAGAAAAATAACATAGACACTAACCTTCAGAAAAATTTGAGCATTCTTTACTGACGTACCATATACCACATGATAATTCCGTTGAAGCTGGAGCTCTGCATAGTAGGAAGAGTAAAGGCTTGCACCAAATTTCACATGTAAAACCGTTTCTTGAGAGATAATGTGCTTTTTAACTTAGTCTTTGCCATAAAATTTTTCACTTCACGTTACTAGTATTCTTTGTCACACTTAGAAACTTAACATGCAACTATGTTTTAAAATTAACTATCCAGTCTAGAACCTAGGGAACATATTTAGACAATAATTACGAATGCATTGTTATAGTGAACAGATGGCACAGTGTTATTGTGTGTGTACATTCTTGCTTGTTAGTTGCACGATTACGTAACGTCTATAAGACTTACATACTTAGGACATATATACCGGCACTGCTAATGAGATTTTCATGCAACATTTGGTTTACTTGAAATGACATTCTTTATTTGAAGTACTTTCTGTGGGATTAAATATGACTTAGCATTTGGTTCCTTTGACAACTACACGATTTTATCACGACGCTAGTAATGAGTGACCATTTACAATGTTGCTTTTGAGGTGTTTCTGTTTTATATCTGCACAGTTTTTCTGAATTCTTCTGGAAAGTAAAACATGTTTTAGTACTAACTTTTTTGGTATAGCTACAATGAGACAGCCTTTTCCGTAGCACAACAATACGTTACATTATAGTAGTTTCTTGATCACGGTAAGGTACGTAATAACTACGATATCTATACGCAAAGCATTTCACTTTCGTTTATGATATATATATATATATATATATATATATATATATATATATATATATATTTCGTATGGCTAATAGAATACAGCAGTAAGTAAGTAGTAACACAAACAACGTATAAAAACAATGAATGGTCAATGTTACAGGCAACAAACAATTATTAGATCTAAAAAAGGAAGTAAAACACAAAATACACAAAAATACATAGAAATTATATTAATAGTATCTAGTAATAGGTTTTTCAGAAGGAGAAGGGTAGACCAGACTCAGGGTTGTATGTCCAAGTCCCTCAGCAAGCCAGAAGCATCTCCCTCCAGGAGGTGCAGCTCCTTCATTGTGCCAGGGAATCTCCTCGTAGGGCAGTCCATTGCGATATGATGTAGAGTTTGTGGATTCCCACAGTCGCAGTTGGTGAGTCAGTCTGTCCCCATTTGTGCTTCCAGTAATTACATCTACCATAGCCTGTTCGGATACGATTTAAAGTTGTCCACGATTTTCTGGGAAGACCGAAGCCCTCGGGCCGTACGGTTGGGTGCGAGACTAAGTTAAGGTGATCAGGGTTAGACATATCCCATTCCCGACGCCAGGCTTCGTCGATATCGTAATTGTCCTCGATCAGCTGTTTCCCTAATCTCCATGATGGCTTCCGGGACTTGAGCCTGTGGCTGGGATTCTTGCAGTCTTTGTGTAAGGGTAGGTCACGGTTGTTAGCGCACTTTTGCCATTCCCTTTACATTGCAGATCTTCGCCTTAGATGAGGTGGGGCTATGTTAGCCAGTACCGGGAGCCATTGGTGGGGCGTCGGTTTAATAGTGCCTGAGATGAGCCTCATGGTGTCGTTTAGCTGGGTGTCCACCGCTGCTGTATGAGTGCTGTTTAGCCAGACCGGAGCGCAGTATTCAGCCACCGAATATACTAGTGCAAGAGCAGATGTTCTGAGAAATGTGGCGCTTGCTCCCCAGCTACTTCCATTGGGTTGTGTAGGACATTATTTCTGGTTTTGATTTTTGCTGCGCATTTGTATAAGTGCTCCTTGTACGTCAGAGATCGGTCCAATGTAATTCCCAGATACTTTGGGAGGGGATTGTAGTTAAGCAGCTGGCCTCTGAACTCTACGTGGGGTGCATAGTTTGCCTGTCTGTTGTTGAGGTGGAAACAGGAGACTTGGGTTTTAGAAGTATTAGGTCTGAGCCTCCATGTTTCGAAATATTCATCCATTTTGATAAGGTCTTCCTCAATGATTCTTTCGGAATTGTGGAAGTCTTGATGTTGATATGTGAGAGCAATATCGTCTGCATAGATAAACTTCTTAGAAGATGTCTCTGGTAGGTCTGATGTATATATATTAAAAAGTAATGGAGCTAGCTCGGATCCTTGGGGCAGGACATCATTTAACCTACATTTCTTGCTTATCTCTCCATCTAGGTGTACTTCAAAAAATCTATTTGAAAGCATATTGTTGACTAGGGTAGCCGTTTTCTTGCAAGGAATAATGCTTTGGAGTTTAAGAATCATTGCCTCCCTCCACACTGTGTCATATGCTGACGATAGATCTATCAACACGGCGACTGTCTTTTTCTTCCTTTGAAATCCGCTCTCAATATGTGTGGTCTAAATCCGGCTTGTTCAATAGAAATGAAATTCTCAGCAATGGGTTTTATTCTGTTGAGAATAAGTCTCTCCAATAGTTTGTAGCATACACTTAGAAGAGCTATAGGTCTATAGTCCTCTGGGAGCTTTCCATCTTTGCCAGGCTTAAGAATGGCGACGATCTTGGTTTGTTTAAAGAGTGGTGGTAGTGTTTCCGATCGTTGGATGTCATTGTCAAACTGAGTTAGCCACAGTAGAGCTCGAGGTCCTAGGTGCCGTAAGAACTCGGGGTAGACCTCATCTAAACCAGCTGCTCTACCCATTTTCATTTCTTTCAGTGCTTCTGTGATCTCTAGGATGGTAAAGGTTTTTGAGAAATTGTTGTCGGGTGTGGATCGTCGAAGCTTGGTTCTCAGTTCTTTCTTTACTTTCATAGTCTTATCCTTGTTGCTGCGTGGTGTTTTTCTCGTAAGGTTAACTATTCTGTTTGCTACCTCTTTGGGGTGTATGTTGCCACCCATACACGTTTTAATGGAGCTTTCACCTAGGTTTTTAAGAAGGCACCAGGCTTTCTTGCTGGAGTGCTTGAAGTCCATATTTTTCATGAGTGTGTGCCACTTTTCTCGTATTGCTGAGTCCAGGCATTGGAGAAGCTCGTCCGCAATTTCAGGATCGTTGTTTTGCGAATATGCATTACATAGGTCTATGGATTCTTGGCTCCAGCCGGGAATATAAGTTTTCCTGTAACCTCTGGGAATGTGTTTTTTGGCAATGGCTAGGAGTAATCCCACAAAGCGGTTGTAATTCTTCGATGCGGGTGGGATCCATTGGATGTTGTGGTCCATTTCGGCGGTAAAGGCTTCCCAGTTGGCTTTGCCAAAATTCCATCGAGGTTTAGGTGTAGATCTCACTATTGGAATCTGTATACCGACATGTAGCAGGACGGGCCTGTGCTGGCTACGAGGAAAATCAGGCAAGATCTGTTTATTGCAGCGTAATGGTAGCTTTTTGGCGTCTCTGGAAACAAAGCACAGATCGGGGTTGTAGTCTCTTTTCCATCTACCCGAGTGGAAAGTCCCTTTATCCTTTAGATCATGGATCAAGAAGATGTCTTCTATATCCGCCCATTTCATTATTCCCTCCCCATCCTCATTGGTGTTGTTATATCCCCACTGGGTACTGTGGCTGTTGAAATCGCCCATTATCACTGTAGGATGTTGTATGTTGGAAATAGCAGAGTCATTCCATGACTGAGTTGGGGGTTTGTAGAGGTTGATGACTTCAATATCAGCAATTTTTGTTCTTATGACGTAGGCGCTTGGGTCAGTGTGTGTTTTTATATCGTGGACCTGGTCAGTGTTGTTTTTAAAGTAGGTGGCAGTGCCATAGTTAGCGTGCTAAGTTGCTGCAGCAAGGGAATAGCCTGGAAGTTTGCATCTATTTTTCAACTGCTTTTCGTCGGCGCAATGTGTTTCCTGGAGCAAGACAGCATCCACTGAATGGTTGTCCAGGACTTTAATTAGGTAGTCAGATTTAGCTCTACTCATTCCTTCTACGTTGAGTTGTAGGATTTTAAACTTCTCCAATGTCCTTGGTCAACGGGTTCTGAGAGGAACCGTTGTTTTGTGTATTCGCGTTCATGTCTGTGCTGATTCTGTAAAGTTGGGAAATCCTCACAGGTCCAGCAGCCAGATTTGTAGACTATTTAGCCGTGATAAACAATCACGTTGCCCAGGGCGCACC
This sequence comes from Schistocerca nitens, assembly GCF_023898315.1. NCBI lineage: Eukaryota > Metazoa > Arthropoda > Insecta > Orthoptera > Acrididae > Schistocerca > Schistocerca nitens. The sequence continues at coordinate 335,203,314 of NC_064621.1, forward strand.
ACGGGGAGGCTAGTCTACATTGCACCCCTTCATTTATGATGGGGTAAGTACATTGACTTCAGCAGAACTTTGCTTACAGAGGACGATAACTACGACAGTTCCACAGAATTATCTTACAGCAAGACGCACATTTAGCGCTACAGCACACGCATTTGAGTGACTGATTTTGTACATAAACCATTTATTTTTCAAGATTTTTGAATTACAAAGAAAGTTTTCCATGATACATTTCATTCCATTGCTGTAATCTGTAACACCTGAGGGTATAATTACATTAATCCTCAGGGGGGTACACGCTTACTTTGTGTATCATGTGTGTAGCAAGCACAAGGAGCCCTAGCTAACATGGTATTTGCTTATACAACTTTACACATCGGTACCATATTTCTCTAACACAGAATTACACAGCTATCTGATTATCTAGCAGAGAAACAAACATGTCTTTTTTACTACATCAGTGACAGATGTTTACGCAATTACACAGTTGGATAACTTCACACTTATGTAATTGTATTTTGTCTGTACTTTGTGAACTGTTCATATTTTTTCGGAACCATTGTGATACTATGAGAGCTTTGAATGATGTATTTGGTAAGGGAGCATGATTTTAAAGTACGTTTGAGGTAGATGACACTATTGAAATGAGCAGAGAATTTTTTTTAGGTTTTGACATTATTGCAGAGAGCTACGACGTTTTTGAGATTTGACTGAGGTGTTATGATGTTATTTTTACAACGACGATGTGTATTATGCTGTTGAGGTATGTTTATGATCAATAAGATGATGCTACCGTATATGAGGAATTTGATTATGCTACGTATTTATTATGATGAAATATTGAAGAAGTGTCGACGAATACGTATATGAATAATGAGTAGTGGTTAGGGACTCTGATTTGTGGAAAAGGATGTTGGAAACCAAGAATCGTACTTTAAGAGTTATGAAATGTGTGTAAATGCGTGAATGTATCACAATGCCGATGAAAACTTTTTGAACACTGTTATATTCATAGGATTTTGTTTCTACACATTTGCTACGCAAATTCTCGATCTGTGAAATTTTTTATATGAGACTGTTACTGCTGTCATAAATATTTCGGTAAGAAAGTTAAGTGACCACCTTCACGTAATGCGTCATGGGCACCCAGTTACGCGACAATCGCCTGGAAAAAAGCCATTAGTGTGTGCCTTTCAGAGGCACAGGTGGAGAGAAAAAAAAAGAGAGGCCATTATCCTAACTTGAAAACATATGATTACACTGTGGAGCTCTTAATTTATGATATTTACTAAAATGCCTAATGAAATGATGAGAAATATTTTACATCTATTGTCTTTCTAGTTGAGAGATTGCTCATTTTGTTTAATATCTGATTTCCAGCTGTGTTGCAGCATTGGTTTTATAAAATAAAATTAAATGCATTTGCTAATGTGAACACTTTCTGTCAACAGATCTATTAAATAATTACTTTATGATCCACATTCTTCGAAATAGGAGCTCTTGGAATGGAAAGAACAATAAGAAGGGATTAATAACAGTAACTGCATACATAATTTTCTTTTCAACTACTTGGTAATTTTTTTGGTACAGTAAGTTATCGTGATGCATCACTCTAGTGTTAAGATGTAACATAGGTATTAAACACGGCCATTTTTACTGTAATATTTTTTCTGCTTGAGCTTTGTCATGTTTAGATATAAGTTATTGCATTTGCTGCTGCTGTTTGCCAGGCATAGTGCTACTAAATTTCACTTTGTATTAATTTGTTAAGCTAGTTTTACTACTGATTTATTTTCTTGTTGCTGCACATTGGCTGATATTAGTTGTAATGTTGCATTTGCTTGGTAATTTAGATTTACTGTAGCTTGCTTTGCCAATTTCCATTTTTTTGTCATTGCTGTTTGTGTTAATTGTTTTGTGCTGCTGCATTGCCTCGTCCCTTAGTTTAGTATCTGAGCTCAGTAGATTTAAGTTAGCTTAAGATGGGGTAGGCTATTTGTGAGAACGATTTGTGATGAATTGGAAGAAATGCATTGAGAAGCTATAAGAAAATGGTTTGGCCAAAAAAGTATTTAAAAGTGGATATGAACAAAGAAGTAGCGTTTAGGGACAACAGGTTTAGGTAGGATTTTCTTGGAAATAAATGATGAGGTAAGATAATGGAAAATAAATAATGAGGTAAGAAATATGTGAACATATAAATACAGAAAGCATGCTTGGATAGGATTTTTTTGGTGGAAACAAATGTTGAAATAAGACGAAAGATCTATGGAATGAAGTTTTGGGTTGGACTGCAGTACCAAATGTTACACTGAAAACAATCCCTTCCCTTTCCTCTTGTGTTATCCCTCTATGTGTTCGTGTACCCTTGTGTATTTGTGTTCTTCCTGTCTTTATGTGTTTAGTTAATAAGATTTATGTTGCAGAATTTTTCTAGTACTAAGCTACATTCACTATGATAAGGAATACTGTTTTCCTCAAATATAATTTGCATTTATATGTTATTTTCTTTGTAAAGATGTTTAGACATTATTTATTCTGTTTTGTTTTAAAGCTCACGTGTGTAGGTGATGTTTCAAAAGTTATTCTGAACTTTATGTATGTACTTATGTCATAATTTTTGTAACACTGATGTGCATATTTATTTCTATTCTTTTGTAAAGCCTGTATTACTACAAATGTTATCTGTACTATTATGTTCTTTAATGATGTTTTTTGTACCTTTGTAATTGTATTCTTATGTTGTAAGTTTATAATAATATAGACACCAGTTCTTCAAATTAAGTTACATTACACTGCACACGTTTCTGTTGGTCATAGTAATGCACAATATGTGAGAAGTTGGGACTGTTAGTGTTTGCACGTGTGTTAATAATTCAGCAAGAGACTGGATAATAGCATTGCTGGTTCTAAGGACATTTCAAAAAAATTTTTGTGAGTGCACAAGTGGTGGTTCATGGACTTGCTATATTGTCCACAAGACTCTTCGATGGTGATTGTGCACCTGCACAGTCGCAACGGATGGCTGCTAGCCATCTCTACAAGGTCTACAGTGGGTCTGCACCTTTGCTGAGTCACCAGTACCAATATTTCTACAAGGACTGCAGTGGGTCTGCACCTCTGGTGGCCCACTAATACCATAATCTCTACCAGGACTACGGTGGGTCTACTCTGCGATGAGCTACCTACCAATATTCTTCAAAACTGCGACTGAGTCTGCGGTGGGTTTGCTCTGTTGTAACCCATTACCTGTCTGCATGTCAAGAGTCAGCACTGTCTTTCTGTTGGAAGGACAACACTACTTCTTCAAGACTGCATGAAAATCCACTACTTCCATGTGCATTTTCTTTTACTGCTCAGGCTTTGAGAAAAACACTGCAATTTTACTATGATGAACGATCAGGAATGTCTTTATGGAATGTGAAAAAATTTTAGCTTTTGGCCAACATTGTATCAATAAGTGTGCGCATTTGATTTCTTTGTTATTGTAATTGGGAAAAAATTTCAACAAATATGTATTGGCCGGTGCCCAAAACAATTTGTAAAATTTCTTTGTGGGGAGCATGGGGGCTATGTAAGTAGGCTGTTTATGTTTTCTTATTGGCAACGTTACGTAGCGCTCTGTATGAAAATCACTGGCTGTGCTGTGTGCAGTCTGTATCTAGTTTTGCATTGTTGTCTGCCATTGTAGTGTTGGGCTGTTTGCTGTTAACAGCGCGTAGCGTTGCGCAGTTGGAGATGTGCCGCCAGCAGTGGTGGATGTGGGGAGAGAAATGGCAGAGTTTGGAAATTTGTAAGACTGGATGTCATGAACTGCTATATATATTGTGACTATTAAGGTAAATACATTGTTTGTTCTCTATTAAAATCTTTCATTTGCTAACTATGCCTATCAGTATTTAGTGCCTTCCGTAGTTTGAATATTTTATTTTGTTGGCAGTAGTGGCGTTCGCTGTCTTGCAGTAGTTCGAGTAACGAAGATTTTTGTGAGGTAAGTGTTTTGTGAAAAGTATAGGTTAATGTTAGTCAGGGCCATTCTTTTGTAGGGATTTTTGAAAGTGAGATTGCCTTGCGCTAAAAATATTGTGTGTCAGTTTAAGCACAGTCATGTATAATTGTTCAAAGGGGACGTTTCAAACTGTTTTAAAGACAAATAACGTGTCTTATTTTAAGGAGAGGTGAATATAAATTATAGTAGTTGTTGAAAATCACCGTTACAAATTGCTGGAACTTGTAGGGGGGAGTGAAAACAAAATATTTTGTATAGGGACCCATGTTCGGAAACGTACCGTTTCCTTGCTACAACGGTTTCACTCATGATGTGTATCGCGTTCACGTCTGATCAGAGAAAGAGGAAAGTCTCGGAGTTGCTTGTCCTGGTATGCTATAAAGGTAGACAGGGTGACGTGTACTGCGTCAGAGGGTCATCTAATGTCACTGAACGTCTGCCTTGCAAAGTTTAATTTACGAGACTCCTCTAGAGACAGAAGAAGATATGCTGGTACCAGTTCAGGCCGCAACATTTGAAACTGAAGAGACACCAGGGAGGATGGAGAGTGTGTTCCAGAACCTGTTTCGTAGGTACAATGTCTGTAACAACATTGGTGGTCGCCACGTCGAGCCGCTGTTATAATGTATCAGTACTGTTCAAATGGTTCAAATGGCTCTGAGCACTATGGGACTCAACTGCTGTGGTCATAAGTCCCCTAGAACTTAGAACTACTTAAACCTAACTAACCTAAGGACATCACACACATCCATGCCCGAGGCAGGATTCGAACCTGCGACCGCAGCGGTCGTGCGGTTCCAGACTGTAGCGCCTTTAACCGCTCGGCCACTCCGGCCGGCTATCAGTACTGTTCTGCACGTACAATGCACTCGTTTTGGTTTGTTTTGGAGCAATGTAAACAAGTAACGTTTAAGCGATAATACGAACAAATGTTCTTCAGCGACAAAAGGATGTATCGTTATGTTTCCTTTCGAATTTTTATGTGGTAATTGTACTGCGCTACGCCTGATTCAGTTCCTTTAGCCGAGATAGACGAGTTAAACATCTGACGTGAAACCGTCGTAGAACGGAAACGGTATGTTTTCCGACGTGGGTCCGCAGCTCGTGATCGTGGGGTATCGTTCCCGCTTCCCGCGCCCGGGTTCCCGGGTTCAATTCCCGGCGGGGTCAGGGATTTTCTCTGCCTCGTGATGACTGGGTGTTGTGTGATGTCCTTAGATTAGTTAGGTTTAAGTAGTTCTAAGTTCTAGGGGACTGATGACCATAGATGTTAAGTCCCATAGTGCTCAGAGCCATTTTTCGGACATGGGTTCCTATTCAGAATTTTATGTATCACTCCCCTATACAAGTCCTATATATTTGTAACGGGAATTTCCAAACACCCTGTATTTCTAAAAATGAAGTACGTTCCAAATTTATGTATTTACTAGCTGACAAAATGTCTGGCATGTATTCTGTAACTGTGTCATAAAATCACACAGGAGAAATGAGACTTGTCGTGACAGTTTTGTTCGTTGCGTACTGTCTTTATATTTCTGATCACCAACTTGTTCATGACAATCTGTGGATGGACTGTATCCGCAACGCGTCAGATTAGGTCCTTGGTTCATCAGCTGGTGGCTTCTTATTTAGTAACCAGTACAGTAATTCTGCAGTACTCCTAGTTAGGTGTGTGTATTTGCCCTAGTCTTCTATTATTATCTCCATCTTGTCCGTTTGTCTGTCCATCTGCTTCATCCGCTCTCTGTTCTTTTTCTCCCCACCTTCTCAACCCTCCTCCCCCCACTCTCTCTCCATCACCTTCTGCACCTCAATCTGTCCGTCTCCTCCTATCCAATCTCTCTTTCCATCTGCTCCTTCCCCTCTGTCCCTCACCTCCTGCACCCTCTAATTCCATCTCCTCCTCTTCCATTTCTCTGTCCATTTCGTTCTTCCCCTTTTCCCTATTCATCTTCTCCTCTTTCCTTTCCCTGTCTCTCCTCTCCCCTCTCTCTGCCTATCTACTCCTCTTTCCATTCTCTGTCTATCTTCTTCTCTCCTGTCTCTGTCCATTCCCACCTTTTCTTTGTCCATCTCCTTTTCCCCTCTATTCTTGTCCATCTCCTCCATCCCCCATCTCTCTGCATGTTATCACGCTCACCCCAGTAGGAGGATGGTGGTTCTTACCCCGACAGTATTTCCTTCAAGATCGTAACTAATATGAGTAAGAAATTTTTAACATATTTCATGTATATTGCTCCATTCGTTAAGTAAATTCAACATCATCTGTGGTATTCAAGGATTTCTACCAAGTCTCATATTTTTACCTATATGATCCTCTGCTGCTTTCACTGTTTCTTTTCTCAGAACTTGGACTTCTGTTGTATTATCCAGTTTCCGTCGTTCGCTGCCTATCTCCCTCTGAAACAGTCAACGATCTCTGGTTCTTTCAGTTCATCCAGGTCCAATCTCCTGAATTCCCTGCCTTTTTACAATCTCTTCTGTTTAACCATGCTGTTCATAACACATAAATTATGATTACAGACCACATCTGCCCCTGGAAATGTTGTAAAATTGAAAGTCTGGTTTTGAAATCTCTGTTTTGCAACTACTTACAGTCGTGAATCAATCATTCAAAGATTAACATTCAGATAAAAAGATCTAGTGTACTAATATATCCGTATACTTAGTTTTTGAGCTTATGTTCTAGGCAAAAATGCAATACAGACGTTGCCTTAACATCTCTGTGTTGCAGTGATTTGCTGCATTGATACAGCCTTGTGACCGATTTCGTTTGACAGCCAAAGGGCACACAGAACGTAAAAAAGGTAATGTCCAATTCACATATGTCATGTAAACAACAAAACAAAACATTCATAACATACTTAAGGTTTTGATTGTGTGTCATGGTGTAACGCGTTCGGGAATAAAACAAAATTGAGTTCTTGCTTGAATATGGGCCCTTTTAAGTCATTATTATTTTCTGCAATCACAGTAAAAGAGCTCAAATTAGATTATGATACATTATTTCAGTGTATAAAACTGATTGTTTTATGCAATATCTGGATAAAATGTATGAGAGAAAATGTGAAATTGTGTGTATACATGGAACCAAGGAAATGCTATTTAACCTATATCACTCTAATTTTTTCTGAACTTCCATCCTATACGGATTTTCGATAATCCGGATGGTCCCACCCAGTTTGGATTAACCAGTTTTCACTGTACTTAAGAACATAAACGTCTTGTGCCGTGAACGAAGGTGAAGATTGGACTAGTGTTAGTAGTCAGTTAAGAAAAACAGCAACTGAAAAATAACAAGTAACTGATGAATAACTTCTGATATTTAGATGGGCGCTATACGGTTGTGACAAGTGAGAAAGAGAAATACGAGCAGTGAGAAGCTACAGTGGAACATGACGGCCTGTCATCCGTTAGTAAACCTTTAGGCGGTAGAACTTCTATGTGAAGTTGTAGCCTGCAGACTGTGGCCAATAGTTCATCTTCCATTGTCGTAAATCAAGAAAGTAATTCACGCCCCGCGAATGCTGAAAGCTATGCTCTATGTTCGGCGCTCTCACTACTCCTCTGTGTTCTCAGTGTAAGACGGTCGCCAAGAAGTTAAAAAAACCGACGTAAGGGAGACTGAGCGCTGGAGCTGGATATTTTTGGAGAGAGTGGCCCTAGAAAGAAAACAGCGGACTGTACTGTTTCGGACAATTTTCTATTGTAGTCCAAATGGACGTTCATACAAAAACTGGCTCATTTTTAGAGTAAGTTCTCAAGAAACTGTGCATATCTCCCAGTCTTCCATTATCTGTGTTAGTACGCCCGTTCGAGCTTGTATGTAACTTAATATTCGTGCCAATCCCTGATGCTCTGGAATCTGCGATGCAGGGGCTGCCACGAGCTTTAACGCTTACTGAATCTGTGTGCATTAGAGAAAACACTTCTAAAAGGTTAATTATGATTTAATCTGCAATTAATAGTGGCCTTAGCAGTAAGTTGTGCTTAAACGGTCATTCTAATTTCAGTAGCTGCTGTGTGAAATGTGTTGATCGAAATAACGAATTTTTAATTATTAAAAAAGTTACTAAATTCGGGTCGCCATAAGGAACTTGCACGCTAAAAAAAAGATAGTCATGGGCGATATCTAGTGCAAGAAGGAACCCCTCCCTTACAAAAATGCAAACTCAAGACTGAACATACGAAGTGCTACAATAAAGTAATGAGACTGATGTGAAAAAAGATGTTGCTTACCACTTCAGTCAAGTTTAGTGTTGTCTCTTTCAAAGTAGTTCTCTTCTGATTGCACACACTTTTTCCAGCGCTTCTGCCATTGATGGTAACATTTCAGGAACTCATCTTCTGTAATATCCTCCAAGACCCTCGTTACAGCTATTTGGAGTCTTGTGTTGTTTGAAAATGGTGTCCCTTGACTGCCGTTTTGACTCTTGGAAATAGAAAAAAAGGCGCACGGAGCGATATCTGGTGAATAAGCTGGCAGTGGTAGTACTGAAATTTGTTTTGAGGTTAAAAATTGCTGTACTGACAGAGCAGCATGGGATGGCGCACTATCGTGATGCAGAATCCAATTATCAGCAATGTTGACACGGACACAAAGAACTCTTTTACGAAGTCTTTCTAAACTTTCTTTGTAGTAATATTGGTTAACTGTTTGTCCAGGAGGCACCCCCTCTTTATGAACAATTCCCTTGGAATCAAAGAAGCACACAAGTGAGGTTGATCGTCGTCCACTGACATAACCTCCTCTCCAAAAGCCTTCTGAAGCTGACCGTAAGTCTTCGTCACTTTTTCACCCAATTTAACGCAAAAAGAAATGGCATACCGTTGCGCAATATTATGCGGCTCCATTTCCGTGACGACAGACACAAACACGTGTTAAGTTATTACAGCACAACTCACGACTGAGCAGTTGCATCGATGTGCTGCTTGGACTAGAAGCAGCTTATAGACCAAGGTCAAAGATATTGTGCCTACCAATGCCTGCAGGGTTGCCACATCTTGCAAAGAAAATCAGTCTCATTACTTTATTGTTGCGCCTCATATAACCTACAGTAATGCCCTAGTTCCACGAGGCTGGGAACGAGTTTATCTCGAATGGAAGTCCGCTCTATGCATTCTTCAGTCTTAACTTGTTTTGCAAGACGCTGTCCACTGCCGGCAGTCCGGTAGTTAGGTGCGCAGTTTGATTATCTGGTGGCAGGTGGCATTGTCCGCTATCTGCGAAGCGCAGGCGCCTGAAGCGAGGTGACCGGATACGGCCAGAAAGACCCCCTCTGCCACCCTGCTGATAGCGAAAGCTGTCCGGCTCTCTCTCTATCGGCTAGGCCTACCTGCTTGCCCCTGGCGCCTGGCGCCTCTCACCAATCAGCCCACACACACTCAGTGCTAGTAGTACAGTCTTCGTTCACTTCAGCCAGAGAGAAAAACAGAACCTCGGCCCAGGATGCTACCTAACAGAACAAAATGGTCGACAGGAACTCTAAACACTAAGAGAAATAATAAAAGAAAAGTCTCTCGCACCTTAGTCGTGTAATCGCTCTTTATTGTATAAATATACAGGTTGATATCAGAATTAGCTTGAAATAAAAACTGGCCAGGATGGAGTAGGACTCACCCACTGATGGTTCCGTACAAACTTAATTACATAATATGACTTAGAACCTTAACTTATTTACGCCGGCCGAAGTAGCCGCGCGGTTCTGGCGCTGCAGTCTGGAACCGCGAGACCGCTACGGTCGCAGGTTCGAATCCTGCCTCGGGCATGGGTGTGTGTGATGTCCTTAGGTTAGTTAGGTTTAACTAGTTCTAAGTTCTAGGGGACTAATGACCTCAGCAGTTGAGTCCCATAGTGCTCAGAGCCTTAACTTATTTACACCACCAACAGACCATGAATTTTAATTTCATACATCTGCTCCTACCTGAGGAGAAGCTTCTTAAGAGACAGACAGTTGGATAACAAATGAGAAAATATTTTTTGTGTGTGATATGATTAAAAGTTAACAATTTCTGATTTTTCCCTTAACTTATACTGTGAATCCTTGCTTCTTACCAAACGCCACGATTCTTGGCTAACAGGAAGTACACTGTGAGGTTTTGATGAGTGAGTTTGCGAGTATAAGAAAATAGCTGTGTCTCTTGATTGCATTGACCTAGAAGCTTGCGTCTATTACACCGTCAAGGAGCCACAACCCTTAGTAGGTGACATGAATTTCAACTTGATACTTCTATTCACTCCTGAGGGAAAGGGATCTTGACAGGCGGATGGACAGACAGTCGGATGACAAATGATATTTTTTTTTGCGTGACATAATTACTAAGTAAGTTTATGATTTTTCCCTTTACTTGTACTGTGAAACATTATTTCCTAACAAATAACACGATTCCAGGCCAACAGGAAGTACCCTATAGGTTTTGATGAGTGAATTTGCGAGTATCAAAATATGCGGCATGAAGCACCGTATCTTTTCGTTGCATTGACTTAGAATCGTCGCTGTTTTACACTGCTAAGGGACCGTCAACCTTAATATGTTACGTAAATTTAAGATTGATACGTCTATCAGTTTCTGAGAAAAATTGTTTTTAACCGTCAAACATAGACAGACAGACGGACAAACGGGCAGCAAAGTGATCCTAGATTGGTTCCGTTTTCTCTAGTTGAGGTACGAAATCCTAAAAATACGTAATCAGAATCTAATTTTTTTTGAATTTGATACTGAAATGAGAGGAGGAGGCTCAAACAGACTGACACATCTCATATGGCTGGTCCTTATTCCCAACCACCTCTCACCAGAGCTGTTCTTGCAGTCGTGGCGTTCTCTTGGAGAGAAAATTCACAGTCATCTAAATATAAAGTAAGTGGAGTTAAATATAAATAAAAAAATATATAAATATTCACTTGCATCTAAAGAATAACTTGATCTAAATACCCTCTCTGTCTTGTCACGGGAACACCCTAAATATCGTTAAGTAATTTTTTGAACATATAAATGAATAACTTATTTGATAACAGTAACATTTAATTTCAGTTTAATTTTTACTTGAGTAGGGGTCAGGCGTCACCTTTGTCGACACAGTCATTGATTAAACACATGTCAGCTGACAACAGACAATATGAAGATTGGTGGTAATTTAGAATTGAGCCAGGTAAGGAAATTCGGTGTCATCATCTCATCGACCGTAGACTAAGTTTTCAGATTATTACACAAAGGAAACGAAGAAGAAATGTGAATTAATGGACTATATCTGAATTCTAGTGCTTGTCTCCTGCACAGATAAACCTCAAAATCCAATGAAAGAATATACAATTTTCAAAGATGGTCCCAAAGAAGATAAACATATCTTACTGAGACATATAAGAGAAAATAGCACAAATTTAAAACGAAACCTTAGGGCCAGTTGAAGAATTTTGACATTTCCTATGGTTGTGAACGACTACTCGCTGGACAGCAAAGTAAAGAAACAGAAAAGTAAAAGTGAAGAGGAATGCTTTTTGTGAACTACATAGAGCTTTCAAAACATAGCTTGTGATGTGTCTGGAACTCTAGCCATGGCTAACTCATGGGGACACATTAATTTTCTTTATGAGGGCGTACTGAAAAGTACTGCCTCCAAATTTTTATTGTGTGAAGACTCTTAAAGATTTTAAAATAAAACAAACTTTATTAATATTCTGCATCTTTATTCTTCATGTCTAGATATTTATTTCTCAGCATTAGTCACGCCGGCGACGAACACCTTTCTCCGAACGAGAGACTACTTTGTTGATGCCGTCACTGTAGAATGTTTGACTTTGTTGATGGAGTCACAACCTCTCTTCTGCTAGCACCGCTACGTACTATCAAAGTGGAGCCCTCGAAAGTGTTCTTCTAGTTTTGGAAACAGAACAATTGGTTCAAGAATCATAAAAGAAGGTTGTATACCTGGAAGAATCCTGGAGATACTAATAGGTATCAGATAGATTATATAATGGTAAGACAGAGATTTAGGAACCAGGTTTTAAATTGTAAGACATTTCCAGGGGCAGATGTGGATTCTGACCACAATCTATTGGTTATGAACTGCAGATTGAAACTGAAGAAACTGCAAAAAGGTGGGAATTTAAGGAGATGGGACCTGGATAAACTGAAAGAACCAAAGGTTGTACAGAGTTTCAGGGAGAGCATAAGGGAACAATTGACAGGAATGGGGGAAAGAAATACAGTAGAAGAAGAATGGGTAGCTCTGAGGGATGAAGTAGTGAAGGCAGCAGAGGATCAAGTAGGTAAAAAGACGAGGGCTAATAGAAATCCTTGGGTAACAGAAGAAATATTGAATTTAATTGATGAAAGGAGAAAATACAAAAATGCAGTAAATGAAGCAGGCAAAATGGAATACAAACGTCTCAAAAATGAGATCGACAGAAAGTGCAAAATGGCTAAGCAGGGATGGCTAGAGGACAAATGTAAGGATGTAGAGGCTTGTCTCACTAGGGGTAAGATAGATACTGCCTACAGGAAAATTAAAGAGACCTTTGGAGAAAAGAGAACCACTTGTATGAATATCAAGAGCTCAGATGGCAACTCAGTTCTAAGCAAAGAAGGGAAGGCAGAAAGGTGGAAGGAGTATATAGAGGGTTTATACAAGGGTGATGTACTTGAGGACAATATTATGGAAATGGAAGAGGATGTAGATGAAGATGAAATGGGAGATAAGATACTGCGTGAAGAGTTTGACAGAGCACTGAAAGACCTGAGTCGAAACAAGGCCCCGGGAGTAGACAACATTCCATTAGAACTACTGATGGCCTTGGGAGAGCCAGTCATGACAAAACTCTACCATCTGGTGAGCAAGATGTATGAGACAGGCGAAATACCCACAGACTTCAAGAAGAATATAATAATTCCAATCCCAAAGAAGGCAGGTGTTGACAGATGTGAAAATTACCGAACTATCAGTTTAATAAGTCACAGCTGCAAAATACTAACGCGAATTCTTTACAGACGAATGGAAAAACTGGTAGAAGCGGACCTCGGGGAAGATCAGTTTGGATTCCGTAGAAATGTTGGAACACGAGAGGCAATACTAACCTTACGACTTATCTTAGAAGAAAGATTAAGAAAAGGCAAACCTACATTTCTAGCATTTGTAGACTTAGAGAAAGCTTTTGACAACGTTAACTGGAATACTCTCTTTCAAATTCTGAAGGTGGCAGGGGTAAAATACAGGGAGCGAAAGGCTATTTACAATTTGTACAGAAACCAGATGGCAGTTATAAGAGTCGAGGGGCATGAAAGGGAAGCAGTGGTTGGGAAAGGAGTGAGACAGGGTTGTAGCCCCTCCCCGATGTTATTCAATCTGTATATTGAGCAAGCAGTAAAGGAAAGAAAAGAAAAATTCGGAGTAGGTATTAAAATTCATGGAGAAGAAGTAAAAACTTTGAGGTTCGCCGATGACATTGTAATTCTGTCAGAGACAGCAAAGGACTTGGAAGAGCAGTTGAACGGAATGGACAGTGTCTTGAAAGGAGGATATAAGATGAATATCAACAAAAGCAAAACGAGGATAATGGAATGTAGTCAAATTAAATCGGGTGATGCTGAGGGGATTAGATTAAGAAATGAGACACTTAAAGTAGTAAAGGAGTTTTGCTATTTAGGGAGTAAAATAACTGATGATGGTCGAAGTAGAGAGGATATAAAATGTAGACTGGCAATGGCAAGGAAATCGTTTCTGAAGAAGAGAAATTTGTTAACATCGAGTATTGATTTAAGTGTCAGGAAGTCGTTTCTAAAAATATTTGTATGGAGTGTAGCCATGTATGGAAGTGAAACATGGACGATAACCAGTTTGGACAAGAAGAGAATAGAAGCTTTCGAAATGTGGTGCTACAGAAGAATGCTGAAGATAAGGTGGGTAGATCACGTAACTAATGAGGAGGTATTGAATAGGATTGGGGAGAAGAGAAGTTTGTGGCACAACTTGACTAGAAGAAGGGATCGGTTGGTAGGACATGTTTTAAGGCATCAAGGGATCACAAATTTAGCATTGGAGGGCAGCGTGGAGCGTAAAAATCGTAGAGGGAGACCAAGAGATCAATACACTAAGCAGATTCAGAAGGATGTAGGTTGCAGTAGGTACTGGGAGATGAAGAAGCTTGCACAGGATAGAGTAACATGGAGAGCTGCATCAAACCAGTCTCAGGACTGAAGACCACAACAACAACAACAACAACAACATGAAAATCTTATGGGGCCATATCGGGACTGCATGGAGGACGAACGATGGCTGTGAACCCAAGGCGTTGGATTGTTGCAGATGTCGCAGCGCTCGTGTGTGGTCTGGCATTGTCGTTCTGAAGTAGAGGGTGCTCAGTGTGTGGACGAACTCTTCGAATTCGAAACTCGATTACAGCACACTGTTTTTCACGCACCACCATGTTACACACCACAATCGGAGCCCTCTAGCGGCAAAGCGCTGCAATAGATTACGTAGTGTGTAGGCATAGGGACAGATGACCTCAGCAGTTTAGTCCCATAAGACCTTACCACAAATTTCCTAAAGATACAGATTATTCATTACTTTTGTCTTATTTGAAGAACTTTAAGAGTTTTCTTACAAAAACTCGGTGGCATTAATTTCAGCATGCTCTCATATTTATCCTCATAGAGCAATGTCACGCTATGGAAATGAACTTGTGACTTCTATGGGAGATGTCTCTTCATGTTCTACTGAAAATGCCCTGACAATGCAGTATTACAGTTACTGCGGCTTGCAATATTTTACGAATTTGAGCAGTTTTACCTCTGATGAGCTGCGACTGGCGATGTAACCAAACCCTTAGTTACCATCTTCAGTACGCTAGCACTTTCTTGCATTGGTATTCACTGAATTGCTCTCGTGGCCACTATAGGGTCCCGTTAGGAACACAACTCGTTTTTCCAACGCTAGCGTTCAAACGCACTCATTCTGCGGCCGCCGGCGTGACCGGACATGAACATCATCGGACTTCGCCGTTTAAAGGATAGTTAATACCGCTGCATTGCTCCGCAAACATACCTCGTATTTCAACTGTCGCAGCTACGAGACTTGGTTTCATGAATGCAGTTTGGCTTTTACTGACGATTTGAGTCCTCACTCGTACTCGTAGTGAGCTAAGCGAGTTACAGCTGTGCCCCACTTATTTTTTTCCTCTATATTAATATTATGCTCTTTCTGAATCGTTTTCCCACTTAACTGACTTCGTATTAGCTGCAGTATGATAGTTGAGATCCTAGGTGGTCAGTTTTCAATTTTTGTTTCCCTGAAGACCAGCGAGAAAAATATTCGTAAAGATTTGAACTACATGTAAAGTTTGTTTCAAGTCACTAAGTGCCCTCATTCTCAGATACTATATGAATAAAATCAGTGAGTTCGCGTGTCATGGGCAACACTTCTTATCCAACCCTCCCTCCCCCCCTACCCCTTTCATAGGTAGGTGGTACCTATCCCACAGTGAGTCTTCCGAGGCAGTAACTGATATGTATACCAAGTTTAGCTGAAAGAGATCCTGCAGTTTTGGAGAAGATGTGAAACATACATACATCCACACATACACTTTTATCAAATGCATGGATACCTACTTTTCCGTGATCCGTCTTCGATAAAATCAAGCTTATACATTGTCGCAAGTTACTTTCAGGTTATCAGTGAAAACGCCTTGAAAACACACCTAGCAGTTTTGGAGATCAACGTGTTCAAACAGGATAGACAGATACGACAATTTTGGATAAAACTTAACATCACAGTGCCTTTTTTTTGTGATCCGATTTTAATTAAATACAGCCTGTATATTGCCCGAAGCCGCGTTCAAGTTACATGTGAAAACGCGATGAAAATACGTCTATCGGGTTTTCAGATTAACGTGTTCAAACTGACAGACACGACGGTTTCACAGTTTCGTTATTAATACAAATGTCACCGAGCGGGATAACATAGTGGTTAAGCATGCTGGATTCGCATTCGGAAAGACGACGGTTCAAGCCCGCGTCCGACCATCCTGATGTAGGTTTTCCGTGATTTCCCTAATTCGTTTAAGGCTAATACCGAGTTGTTTCCTTCGAAAGGATATGGTCGCTTTCCTTCTCCATCCTTCGTTAATCAGAGCTTGTTCTCCGCCTCTGATGATCTCGTTGTCGAATGGACGTTAAACACTAATCTGCTCCTCCTCCTCCAGTACAGATTTCTCAGGAGGAATAGTCAGTATTCAGGGATATGACACGAACGATCTTTCGAAACAAAAAGGTCTAGCAAATACGGTCGCTAAGATGCGTGCCTTAAGAGCTATAAACACTTGTTCATCTTCAGTACTGCGAAGCACATCTCTGCTGAAGAGAAGAAGCGCTCACAGCTCTTAAGGTATGCATTTTACAGTCCACGTTCACTAAACATTTTTGCTTCAAATGATCCTTCCTTTCATATTCTTGAATATTGGCCATTCATACTGGGACAGTCCGTATAAAGTTAGACAACAGGAGATTTAAAAAGCCCTTTGTTAAACTTTTGTCTGTGCATTCTCACTTTATGCTACCAGATTCTTTGCACTGTATATTACACCACTGGCCATTAAAATTGCTACACCATGAAGATGACGTGCTACAGACGCGAAATGTAACCGACAGGAAGAAGATGCTGTGAAATGCAAATGATTAGCTTTTCAGAGCATCACACAAGGTTGGCGCCGGTGGCGACACCCACAACGTGCTGATATGAGGAACGTTTCCAAGCGATTCCTCATACACAAACAGCAGTTAGCCGGCGTTGCCTGGTGAAACGTTGTTGTGATGCCTTGTGTAAGGAGGAGAAATGCGTACCATCACGTTTCCGACTTTGATAAAGGTCGGATTGTAGCCTCTCGTGATTGCGGTTTATCGTATCGCGACATTGTTGCTCGCGTTGGTCGAGATCCACTGACTGTTAGCAGAATATGGAATCAGTGGGTTCAGGAGGGTAATACGGAACGTCGTGCTGGATGCCAACGGCCTCGTATCACTAGCAGTCGAGCTGACAGGCAACTTATCCGCATGACTGTAACGGATCATGCAGCCTCGTCTCGCTCCCTGAGTCAACAGATGGGGACGTTTGCAAGACAACAACCATCTGCACGAACAGTTCGACGACGTTTGCAGCAGCATGGACTATCAGCTCGGAGACCATGGCTGCGGTTACCCTTGACGCTACATCACAGACAGGAGCGCCTGCGATGGTGTACTCAACGACGAACCTGGGTGCACGAATGGCAAAACGCCATTTTTTCGGATGAATCCAGTTCTGTTTACAGAATCATGATGGTCGGATCCGTGTTTGGCGACATCGCAGTGAACGCACATTGGAAGCGTGTTCTCGTCATCGCCATACTGGCGTATCACCCGGCGTGATGGTGTGGGGTGCCATCGGTTACATGTCTCGGTCACCTCTTGTTCGCATTGACGTCACTTTGAACAGTGGACGTTACATTTCAGATGTGTTACGACCCGTACCTCTACCCTTCATTCGATCCCTGCGAAATCCTACATTTCAGCAGGATAATGCACGACCGCATGTTGCAGGTCCTGTACGGGCCTTTCTGGATACAGAAAATGTTCGACTCCTGCCCTGGCCAGCACATTCTCCAGATCTCTCACCAACTGAAAACGTCTGGTCCATGGTGGCCGAGCAACTGGCTCGTCACAATAAGCCAGTCACTACTCTTGATGAAATGTGGTATCGTGTTGAAGCTGCATGGGCAGCTGTACCTGTACACGCCATCCAAGCATTGTTTGATTCAATGTCCAGGCGTATGAAGGCCATTATTATGGCCAGAGGTGTTTTTTTTGGGTACTGATTTCTCAGGATCTATGCACCCAAACTGCGTGAAAATGTAATCACATGTCAGTCCTAGTATAATATATTTGTCCAATGAATACCCGTTTATCATCTGCATTTCTTCGTGGTGGAGCAATTTTAATGACCAGTAGTGTACTTGTTTGCCTAACTGCCGTTAGATGCCGAAGGCAAAATAAGTCTCTTTGCTCTGTCCAAAGCGGTAAGTGATACGAAATTGGCAGTTCAATAACCGGTTGCAGCGCGGGATTAGCCGAGCGGTCTAGGGCGCTGCAGTCGTGGACTGTGCGGCTGGTGCTGGCGGAGGTTCGAGTCCTCCCTCGGGCATGGGTGTGTGTGTTTGTCCCTAGGATAATTTAGGTTAAGTAGCCGGTAAGCTTAGGGACTGATGACCTTAGCAGTTAAGTCCCATAAGATTTCACACACATTTGAACATTCAATAACCGGTTAGTACAGACCAATTGCAGGCAAAAGTAACTAAAGTTAATTATCGAACTGACATTAGATCGGAATTTCCTCGAGACTCAACGGGATTGGCGTCACACATGACAGACCAAAGGGGCAGACGGCCCTTTTAAGGGCTGCCCGTAGACCCCAGCAGCGGCGCCAGCTAGGAGCGCCCGCCGGCGCCAGTCCGACCGACGCCGTAGGCGCCACCTCCTCCCCCTCCCTGCTCCCCACACCCGTCTGAAACGAGTTCCTCGCTGTCGGCCACACCGTAGATGACGACTTCCTGCAAGTAGCGTCCCACAACTTCTCCCCAGAACAGCCTGGCCAGACCAGTTCTGTGGCAGCGTGAGGTCGTAGTCCTGACCGCAGGGCGTCCGTCTCTTCTGGGAAGCTCCGTGACGCGACTGCTAGACGCGCCGCGCCGGTGCAGTACGAGCGCTGCGTAGAAGATAATGTTTTTGTTTTCAGTCAGTGGCTACGAGGTGGATGAACGGGGCCGTGATCGGAAGCCACAATGTTGTGGCGCTCTCCGCAGACGACAACTCGGTGCTTGCAAAACGCTGTTAAGGGCTCAGTTTAAACGACAGAAAACTTCAGTAGTTTGATTATAACACCAAGACTAAAAAAGAAAACTCGTACTCCTTTTGTTCCAAATATCCTCTGAACTACACTGACGGGGAAAAATCGCTTCGCCGAGAAGGAGTTGTGCGACATAAACTAATGTTGGTAAGCGTGTTTCTACATCTGAAAGATGATGTGTATTCACTTTTCAAGCCAGTCGCATAAGAATGGCGCTAGTGGCGCCATTATGAGGATGAAAATCAGCTTTGGTTTAAATACACACTGTAACGGTCGTGAGCAGGCGCGGCTCGTAATTAAAGGCTCTGAGGCGGAGCCGCCCCAAAGTATATGTTAAAGTAAATTTCGCAAGAACGTATTACAGAATTTAAATTATCAGGACGAATTTCGCATAATTCCCATTCCGATTAAAATAACGACGGTCAACGTTTTTGGAACTGTTTGTATCGATAGATGTTTTACGAACGGTTAGTAGTGTTTAGGCTGCGCCTTGGAACGTCCGTAAGCTGAATGTAGTAGCGGTTTGGGGGCGTGGCTTCTACATAGTACTGCTCTTTAAGGGCGACCCGAAGGCTCAGAGCTTGCAGCCTAAGGGTGTCATACCAACCACCACACGTTTTTCACGTTCCACTATCTATGTAATAAAGGAATGTAGAGTGGCCGAAACTTTGCTATCCAATCTCTGTCTCTGCACATCTCTACTGCGCTTCGATGCGTCATTAATCGACGTTTAGTATTATTGTTTTATAATGTTTTACATAGTTGTTTTGTTTCTGCCATTGGCTATTTTATCCACATTTAGAATAAGTTTGCAAATATCACGCCAGAATGCACTAGACTACAGTAACATAACAGTACTACCATCTAGCGAGAGTTTCATAAGTGATTAGAGGACAAAACGCGCGAAATTTGTCCCATTACTTTACTTTCCTTGCTTGCTGATGCTGACTGCTTTTGTTGATATCGTGTGATAATAGCAAGTTTCTTTTTCGGAGTGTATTTTGCAAGATTTTAGTGAGTTTTACTTGCACAAGACCTATAACGTTACCAAAACATCACAGTATCGTCATGCGAACTCGTAAACTTCGAGCTTTGGAGGTAAACCACAATAAACGCCTTAAGTTTAGAACTGAAAACACTTAAAATATTAAGCAGCCGCAAAGTTAACATTCATAGAATTAAAGATCTCTCCGAAACGCGTCTTTTCATATGATTTGCTGCAAAGTGTCAGAAAATGTAATGATGACGTTTAGAAACACTAACCAAAGATTTTAACTCGAAGTTAGCTTCTAATGATATTTAATACCTGATTATAGAAGATACAGTACGTAAAATTAAGGGTAGAGAGTGATATGCCCACCCCCCTCCCCCTGAATTCTTAGTTGTTTATGTCAGACTAATCTGTAGCGTAACCCTAGTTCTATGTTGGCTCCGATCGATAAATACCGCAGCCTTCCCCAGTATAGAAACCACGAGCCGCGCCTGGTCGTGAGGGTTACTTACCTTTGCGATTGGACGAGGTGAGTTGATGTTTCTTATGAATGCCTTTAAGGCGACAAAGACACCATTATGAACACCTCACTAAGTTTGAACGAGGTCGTGTAATAGGACTACGACAAGCTGAATGTTCCTTCTGGGGTACTGCAGAAAGACTTGGCAGGAATGTAGCCACTGTACGTGATTGCTGGCAGCGGTTGTCACGAGAATGTACAGTTTGCAAGAAGACTGGGCTCCGGAAGACCACGTGGACTATCGAGAGGGAAGACCATCATGTCCGATGTATGGCTCTAGTGCATCGTTCATCTGCAGCAGCAATTTGAGCAGCAGATGGCACCACAGTGCTACAAATCGGTTACTTCAAACACAGCCCCGAGCCAGACGGTCTGTAACGTGCGTTTCACTGATCCCAAACCACCACCGCCTGCGATTTTAGTGGTGTCAAGCGAGAGTTCATTGGAGGGCAGTGTGTAGGCCTGACGTGTTTTCTGGTGAAATCTGGTTCTGCCTCGGTGCCAGTGACGGCTGTGTGTTGGTTAGAAGGAGGCCAGACATACTTGACATACATCTGGCGTTACGGTCTGAGATGCGTTTTCGTATGACAGCAGGAATACTCTCGTGGTTATCCTACACACCTTGACTGCAAATTTGTACGTCAGTCTCATGATTCGATCTGTTGTGCTGCCATTCATGAACACATCCTAGAGGTGTTTTGCAACAGGGTAACGCTTGCCCACATGCCGCTGCTGTAACACAACGTGCTCTACAGGATATCGACATGTTATCTTGGTCTGCTCGAGCACCATATCTGTCTCAGATCGAGCTCGTATGGAACATCTTTAAACAACAACTCCAGTGTCATCCACAAACAGCACTAACTGGTCCTGTGTTGACCGACCAAGAGTAACAGACACAGAACTCCATACCATAAACTGACATCCGGGACCCGTAAAACACAATGCATGCATGTTTGCATGCTTGCATTAACCTGTCATCTTGCAATGTCAGTCACTTAGCTATCTTACCTAGACGATGTATTCCCGAAATTTAATTACTCTAGATTAACTATTTTTTGGTATTGCGATTTTTTTCTTTTATTATATTTTGTTTCCAGACTCTCCTCCTTTCCATACCCTAAAATTCAGCTTTTAAACTTTTTTAAAATTATGATTCTTTCGACGGATTTTGTGCTGCTCTTCATCTTTTCGTGGCTACCGTTAATCTTTTCATCGCTATGTAACCGTTTCACACAGCTTGTTTTACAATCTGTTTTACATAATACACTGCGTGACAAAAAAAGTGAAGCACCCAGGAGGAAACGAAACGAAACTTTAGAGGGGGGAGAGGGTCCAAAAAGGGTTCAAATGGCTCTGAGCTCTATGGGACTTAACGTCCCCTAGACTTAGAACTACTTAAACCTAACTAACCCAAGGACTTCACACATATCTATGCCCGAGGCAGGATTTGAACCTACGACCGGACTGAAGCGCCTAGAACCGCTCGGCCACAGCGGCTGGTTGGGGTGAGAGTGTGCGACGTTATGTCACTGATCGTAAAATCGAGTCAAATTTACAAATAACTTGATACTATGGGCCCACTTATCTGTACGACTTTGGATCCCTCTGGCCTCGGTAGAAGTTCGAATTCCATCGGGAAGGGTATCATAAAGCTGTTGTATCCTCTCCTGAGGCAAGCTGGGCCCAGCTGGTCCTTAATATCCTGGGTACTGCCACTGGAACCGAACTGATGAGCGAGATAGTCCCACCCATGTTCTGTTGGGGACAGATCTGGGGGAACTTGCTCGCCGCAGGGGTACCTCAACACCACGCAGACAGTACAAAAGCACACAAGGCGTGTGTTGACAAGGAGTTTCCTGATGAAAAACGGCAGCACCATACTGTCGTAAGAGAGACCATACCTGTGAAACTGGGATGTCCGTGACGTACTGGTGTGCAGTCTGAGTTCCTTCAGTCACTAGCGTCCATGACCTGAAATCATACCTGATGGCTACCCTCACATCATGATGTTAGAACGCAGCTATGCCTATACGCAACTGTGGATGAATAGGACCTCTGCCGTGGTCGCAGCCATATTCGCCAATGATGGGCACAGGGGGCAGTGCTGAACTACAATTCAGCGCTGAACTATCAGCAGTCCATGCTCACAGGTCAAGGCACCCTACAAACACAGTAGTATGTATTGTGATTTTAGCGACAGCATACACATGGGGTGGTAATTCCCTAGTATTCCTTGTGACTCTCCGACCAGTGGAGCTGGATGACACAGAATGTTGCAAGTAGTCCACTGTGTGTTCTCAGATGGGTGAAAATGTGAAGGGGTTACGCCGTGCGCAGTGGCCGCGTGGTTTGAAGCGCCATATCAAGGATTGTGCGGCCCCTCCCGCTGGAGGTTCGAGTCCTCCCTCGGGCATGGGTGTTTGTGTTGTTCTTAGCATAAGTTTCTTTAAGTTAGTTTAAGTAGTGTTAAGTCTAGAGACCGATGACCTCAGCAATTTGGTCCCTTAGAAATTCACACACATTTGAAAATTTTTGAAGGGGTTACGATGTGTTTGGTAACATTACCGCAATCCTGCTTTTTAGTGGTTAGATGTGTTTGTCCGGAACATTGATAACGAGTATGTCTGCTCTCATGTTTCAGTGGATTACAACATCAAGATCCTGTCACATCTGAATGCATCACAAACCAGAATATTGCACGATTCGACCAGCCGGTCACATGGGGACCCACAGTCAACATCGGACGTCTTTCACGCATCATATTATCCTACCAGGCCTAGTAACAACGTTAAACACAAAAAAACATTGTTAATGATTCACGAAGACCACCTCTACCGCATCAAAAACAGCCTGAAGATGAGGCACTGAAGCGTTGAAACTGGTATCGACAAAATAAAATAAAATCGTAAGGACGACTGTAGGTGTTTTTATTTACTTGTCAAAAACCACCTTATCTTCATTAATACACATTTACTGCGGTACGACCGCTTTCGTTCGTAGAACATCTTCAAGTTATGTTAAAGTCATGACACAAATTGTCTGTTTGTCGTATATAATGTTAAAGACCAAATCAAAAAACAGTGATCATAAAGATCCTGCCACAAAAAGCACTAATGCAGCTCTTATGAAGCCGTCGTACTACCGTCTCACGACTCAGTTGTCAAGATAGTAATACAGACTGAAGGAAAAAATATCTCAGCACCAAAAATCAGATAAATGTAGAGTAATGAAATTTCGGAAATACGTTTGTCTAGGTAACATATTTAAGCGATTAACATTGGAAAATCACAGGTTAATGTAAGTGCGAGATAACACTTTGCAAATGTGAAATACTGGTATATTAATAATCGGTGTAACTTCTAGATTGTTGAATGCAAGCATGCAGATGTGCATCCATTGTGTTGTACAAGTGCCGGATATGAGTTTGTGAGATGGAGTTCCATGCTTGTTGCACTTGGTCATGTGGATGACGCTGGGGTTGTCCGATGATAACCTATATGTGCTCGACGGGGGACAGATCTGGTAATCGACGGGCCAAGAGCATATTGGATTACACAACAGTATATGGACAAGCGTTAACTTGTTGGAAAACACCCCCTGGAATGCTCTTCATGAATGGCAGCACTACAGGTCGAACCACCTAACGGACGTACAAATTTGCGGTCAGGGTGGGTGGGATAATCACGAGAGCGCTCCTGCTGTCATGCGAAACTGCACCCCAGACCATAACTCAGGTATAGGTCCGGTGTATCCAGTTCGCAAAGAGCTTGGTTGCTGGGTCTCAAGTGGCCTCTTTCCCAACCAACACATCGCCATCACTGGCACGGAGGCAGAATCAGCTTTCATCAGAAAAAACAACAGTCGTCCATCCTGCCCTCCAATGAACTCTCGCTTGACACGATTGAAACGGCAAACTGCTGTTGTTTGAAGTCTGCGGAAAGCACGTTACAGGGCGTCTAGCATGGAGCTATCCTCGAAGTAACAGATTTGTCACAGTTCGTTGTGTCACTGCGGTGCCAACTGCTGCTCAAATTGCTGCAGCAGATGGAATGCGCTGTGCCAGCGCCATATGCCGAACGTGATGGACTTTCCGCTCGGCAGTGCCACGTGGTCATCCGGAGCCCGGTCTTCTTGCTACCGTACATTCTCTTTACCACCGCTTCCAGCATTCATGTACAGTGGCTAAATTCCTATCAAGTCTCTCTTCAGTATCCCAGAAGGAACATCCTCCTCCTCTTAGCTTGTTACACGACCTTGCTGAAACTCAGTGAGGTGATCGTAATGACGTCTTTATAGCCTTAAAGGCATTCTTGACTAACATCAGTACACCACCTTGAATCTCAAAGATAACGAACGCTCACGACCATTATAGCGTGTATTTAAATAAAATCTGATTCGCATCCTCATAGTGGCGCTACTAGCGCCACTCTTACGCGACTGGCGTAAAGCTTCAATACATCTCATCTTGCAGATGTGTAAACACGCCTACCTACATTCGTTTATGTCGCCCATCTCCTTCTTCCCGTTGCGACCTTTTTTTCGTCAGTGTATTTACAGCAACGTGTTTCGGTAATAAGGAATTATCAAGTGTTATTAAGTTTTGTTTCTTTGTTTTACAGCACTACATGATGGTACAACTTAATCCCCAAACACGGCACACATTTGACAACTGTTGCGTAACATTCTCATTACTGAACACAAATGCACTCTGATAAGCCATCTTCCTGTCACAGAGAATTGCATCTCTAGCCAATTACATATCCATCATTCACGTGTAAGCGTACGATGTTCAGTTGACATCCAATCATGTCTTCTGGGTGCTTCACTGCGTTTGTCAGGCGGTTTGTTTCCACCCCTTTTGAAAGCTATGTCTTTTTTTTCGGAGCTTACGATTACTCATTGTACCACGAGTTGACGATAACGAGGAAGATAATGGCAAGTGGCAGATTTATGTCAGTACTTACTGTATATCCAAAAGATTCAAGGGAAAGGAAACTGATGGTGAAAACCAGCACCAAAAACAACTCGCTTTCGATCACACACATTATATAAATATGAACAAAGATACAGAAAAACAGCGAATAGCCACTTTAAACTAGTTTTCCAGCGTTTTCAGGCTTCCTATGGACGTGTCTCATGTTGAGTACGTGTGAGAAGGAACTCCCACAAATTCAACATACACAGATGTCAGGTATATATCATACAGGAATTGGAAAATTGTTTCTACACTGAAGAGCCAAAGAAACTGGTACACCTGCCCAATATCGTGTAGGGCCCCCGCGGGCAAACAGAAGTGCCGCAACACGACGTGGCATCGGCTCGACTAATGTCTGAAGTAGTGATAGAGGGAATTGACACCATGAATCCTGCAGGGCTGTCCATAAATCCGTACGAGTACTAGGGGCGGAGATCTCTTCTGAACAGCACGTTGCGGGGCATCCCAGATATGCTCAGTAATGTTCATGTCTGCGTGTTTTGGTGGCCAGCGTAAGTGTTTAAACTCAGAAGAGTGTTTCTGGAGCCACTCTGTAGCAATTCTGAACGCGTGAGGTGTCGCATTGTCCTGCTGTAAATGCCCATGTCCATCGGAATGCACAAGGGCCATGATTGGATGCATGTGATCAGACAGGATGCTCATGTACGTGTCACCTGTCAGAGTCGTATCTAGATGTATCAGGGATCCCATATCACTCCAACTGCACCCGACTCACACCATAACAGGGCCTCCGCCAGCTTGAACAGTCCCTTGCTGACATGCAGGATCCATGGACTCATGGGGTTGTCTCCACACCCGTACACGTCCATCCGCTCAACACAATTTGATACCAGACTCGTCCGGCCACGAAAGATGCTTAGAGTTATCAACAGTCCAATATCGGTGTTGACGTGCCCAGGCTAGGCGTAAAGCTTTGTGTCGTGCAGTCATCAAAGGTACGAGTTGGCCTTCTGCTCAGAAAGACCATAACGATGATGTTTCGTTGAATGGTTTGCACACTGACACTTGTTGATGGACCAGCTTTGAAACCTGCAGCAATTTGCGGAAGGGTTGCACTTCTGTCACGCTGAACGATTGTCTTCAGTCTTCCTTGTTCTCGTTCTTGCAGGATCTTTTTCTGGCCCCAGAGATGTCGGAGATTTGATGTTTTACCGGATTCCTGATGTTCGAGGTACACTCGTGAAATGGTCGCACGGGAAAATCCCCACTTCATCGCTACCTCGGATAAGCTGTGTCTCATCGCTCGTGCGTCGACTATAACACCACGTTCAAACTCATTTAAATCTTGATAACCTGCCACTGTAGCAGCAATAACCGATCCAACAATTGGGCCAGACACTTGTTGTCTTATATAGGCGTTGTCGACGGCAGCGCCGTATTCTCTCTGTTTACTGTATTTAAATAGGCATGCCTATACCAGTTTCTTTGGCGTTTCAGTGTAAATTTGTAGTGTGAAATTATCAAGTTTTTGGGACAAGCCGTAATTTTAAATCACAAGCTAACAAGTCGGCATTTTCTCGCATAGCGTGTTTCATTGACGCAGGGAAGCCCAGACCTCGCTGCCTGTAGCGTAGCTGTCAGCCGGGGATTTGCGAAGCAGACTCGTGAGCAGACGGAGACGGCCGTGGGAGGCGTGGCGCAGCCCCTGTTAATGAGGAAGCCGAGCCGGGCCGGCCGTAGGTGGCGGCCAATCGGCCCCAATTAGCGAATTTGCTGCGCTCTGGCAACGAGCCGACCCGCCGGCTCCACAGCTCTTCTGCTGCGCTGCCGCCGGGAAAGACCTCAGCTGCTACGTATGATCACCGTAAAAATAAATGGCGTTCTCCGGCATTACCATCGCGCTTACCTACGGAGGTGAATAAGAAAAAAAAAATGAGAAGTGAAAAATTAATATCCTGAAGTTGTGTTCCACACGAACTGTACGGTGAAACTACGATTCAGCTCCGTCCAGTCACAAGCAAAGATGCAGGTAACAGCCCCTCTAAATTAAAATCAGATTTATATTTTACAACTAAAAATCTGATGTATTTCATTATTTAACATTAATATACAGGGTGTTGGGGAGTAGGTACCGGTATCATGGTAATTGGTAGCTTACTACGTACCCACTATAGTGTGTTAGTTGTTTTTTTCTCTGCACCTAATAGTCTTCCAGCAAAACATCACATAATTTGGTACCTGATGCTTTCTGCACAGTCGTAACTGCACCACGAAATGAACTACGCCTATCACTGTAGATTACCCGTTTTCTGTCCATGCGGCGTCCGCCCCCGGTAGCTGAGTGGTCAGCGTGACAGACTGTCAATCCAAAGGGCCCGGGTACGATTCCCGGCTGGGTCGGAGATTTTCTCCA
Source organism: Schistocerca nitens (assembly GCF_023898315.1). NCBI lineage: Eukaryota > Metazoa > Arthropoda > Insecta > Orthoptera > Acrididae > Schistocerca > Schistocerca nitens. The sequence goes on from NC_064621.1 coordinate 335,231,054, forward strand.
CTCAGGGACTGGGTGTTGTGTTGTCCTAATCATCATCATTTCATCCCCATCGACGAGCAGGTCGCCGAAGTGGCGTCAGATCGAAAGACCTGCACCAGGCGAACGGTCTACCCGACCGGAGACCCTAGCCACACGACATTTTATTTTTTTTGTCCATGCGGCCACACTTCGATACCTGTCCTGCTGCCCAGTTGAAAATGACATCAATGGCTTGCTTGTGCTTCGCGTCCTTTGAGGTACCTTTTTTTTCCTCTCCTGTGACAACCTCTTCATCTCAGAGAAGCACTTGCAACCTACGTCCTCAATTATTTGCTGGCTGTATTGCAATCTTTGTCTTCCTCTACAGTTTTTGCCCTCTACAGTTCCCTAGTACCATGGAAGTCATTCCCTCATGTCTTACGGATGTTCTCTCAACATGACCCGTCTCCTTGTCAGTGTTTCCCAAACACTACTTTCCTCTCCAATTCTGCGCAGAACCTCCTCATTCCTTATCTTATCAGTCCATCTAATTTTTAAAATTCGTCTGTAGCACCACGTTTCAAATGCTTCGATTCTCTTCTGCTCCGGTTTTCCCACACTCCGTGTTTCACTAACATACAACGCTGAACTCCAGACGTACATTCTCAGAAATTTCTTCTTCAAATTAAGACCTTTATTTGATACTAGTAGACTTCTCTTGGCCACGAATGCCCTTTATGCTATTGCTGGTCTGCTTTTGAAGTCCACCTTGCTCCGTACAACATTGGTTATTTTACTGCCTAGGTGGCACAATTCCTTAACTTCATCTGCTTCGTGACCATCAATCCTGATGTTAAGTTTCTCGCTGTTCTCATTTCTGCTACTTCTCATTACTTTTGTCTTTCTTCGATTTACTCTCAGTCCATATTATGTACTCACTGGCGTGTTCATTCCATTCAGCAGATCATGTAATTCTTCTTCACTTTCACTCAGGATAGCAAGTTCATCACCGAATCGCGTTATTGATATCCTCTCACCTTCAATTTTAATTCCACTAGTGAACCTTTTTTTTTTTTTTTTTAATTTACATCAGTGCTTCTTCGATGTATGGGCTGAACTGTAGGGGCGAAAGACTACATCTCTGTCTTACATCCTTTTAAATCCGAGCACTCCGTTCTTGGTCGTCCACTCTTATCATTCCCTTTTGCCTCCGTACATATTGTATATTACCCGTCTCTCCCTAAAGCTTACCCCTATTTTTCTCAGAATTTCGAACATCTTGCACCAGTTTACATTGTCGAACGCTTTTCCCACGTCGACAAATCCTATGAACGTCTTTAGACTCGCTTCCATTATCAATGTCAGAATTGCTTCTCTCGTGCATTTACCTTTTCCAAAGCCGAACGGATTCTCATCTAGCACATCCTCAATTTTCTTTTCCGTTCTTCTGTATATTAATCTTATCAGCAACTTTGATGCATGGCCTGTTAAGCTGATTGTGCGATAATTCTCGCTCTTGCAGTCTTCGGTACTGTGTGGATGATATTTTTCCGGAAGTCAGATGGTATGTCACCAGACTCGTATATTCTACATACTAACGTGAATAGTCGTTTTTTCGCCACTTCCTCCAATGATTTTAGAAATTCTGAAGAAATGTTATCCATCCCTTCTGCCTTATTTGATCTGAAGTCCTCAAATTCTCATTTAAACTCTGATTCTAATACCGGATTCCCTATCTCTTCTAAATCGACTCCTGTTTCTTTTTTTATCACGTCAGACAACTCTTCCCCCCCCCCCCCCCCCCCCCGCCTACCACCATTGCACTCTTAACGTTACCAACCTTGCTTTAAATGTCACCGTAGGTTGTTTGAATTTTTCTATACGCTGAGTCTTTTTAGATTTCTTCATATTTTCCATGCAGCCATTTCGTCTTAGCTTCCCTATACTTCCTATTTATTTCATTCCTCAGCAGCTCGTATTTCTGTATTCCTGAGTTTCCCGGAACATTTTTGTCATCCTCCTTTCATCGATCTACTGAAGTATTTCTTCTTTTACCCGTGGCTTCTTTGCAGTTAGCTTCTTTGTACCTTTGTTTTCTTTCCGACTTCTGTGATTGCCCTTTTTAGAGATGTTCATTCCACTACAACTGAACTATGTACTGAGTGCACTGAGTGTCTATAGCCTCAGAGAACTCCAAGCGTATCTCGTCATTCCTTAGTACTACCGTATCCCACTTCTTTGCATATTGATTTTTCATGACTAATGTCTTAAACTTCAGCCTGGACTTCATCACTACTATTTTGTGGTGTGAGTCTATATATGCTCCTGGATACGCCTTACAATCCAGTATCTAATTTGGGAATCTCTGTCTGACCACGATATAACTGAAATCTTCCCACACCACCTGGCCTTTTCCAAGTATACCTCCTCCTCTTGTGATTCTTGAACAGAGTATTCGCTATTAATGGCTGAAATTTATTACAGAACTCAATTAGTCTTTCTCCTATCTAATTCCTTGTCGCAAGCCCATATTCTCCTGTAACCTTTTCTTATATTCCTTGCCATAAAACTGCAACCTTTACAACCTTTTTCAATATCCTCATATACTTTCTCTATCTATTCATCTCCAGCTTGCGATGTCGGAATGTATACCTGAACTATCGTTGTCAGTGTTGGTTTGCTGTCGATTCTGATAAGAACAACTTTTCACAGTAACACATTTTCTGCCCTGCCTTCCTATTCATAACGAATCTTACTACCGTTTTACTATTTTCTGCTGCTGTTGATGTTACCCTATACTCATCTTTCGAGAAATCCTTGTCTTCTTCCCGTTTCACTTCACTGACCCACTGAGAGTTTGCATTTCCCTTTTCAGATTTTCTGGTTTCCCTACCACGTTCAATCTTCTGACATTCCACGCCCTGCCTCGTATAAAGTTATCCTTTCGTTGATTATTCAATCTTTTTCAGGTGGTCACCTCCCCCTTGGCAATCCCCTCCCGGAGATCCGAGTTGGCCACTATTCCGGAATCTTTTGCCAATGGAGAGATCATCATGACACTTTTTCAGTTACAGGCCACACACCCCTTGGATACATGTTACGTGTCTTTAGTGCAGTGGTTTACGTTACCTTCTGCATCCTCGTGCCGTTGATCATTGCTGATTCTTGCGCCTTCAGGTGCGGTTTCGCACCCCTAGGACAATAGAGTGCCCTGAACCTCTGTCGGCTCCTCCGCTCTCTTTGGCAAGGCCGTTGGCAGAATTAGGATGACTTCTTATTCCGGTAGTCTTCGACTGCCAATGCTGATTATTAATGGAAATTTAAGAGGCGGCGGGATTCGAACCAGGGACCGAGGACGTTTTGATTACTAATCAAAGATGCTACCCCTAGACCACAGGTGGAGTCTTTGAGGTACTAGCCAACCGAGAAACATACTACTTGTAATGGCTATGATTATTAGTCTGCAAATGAAGTAAATACTAATGTAACGTTTATCAGTACAGCATCTTCAGCCATCAATAGAAATATCTGCATTTATCCCCCTCGCATCCTGTGTTTTAAGATGGTGCCCTATAAATCGAAAATAAAATAAAAACTCAAGTAACACTGCCAGGGACTGCTGACAAAAATTTCTTTATTATACGGCTAGTAATGTCCACAGACCAACATCAGGTACCATAAAATATTTAAAACAGCTTACAAGGCAATACAAAATCAATGGCGTCTAATATCACTGCTTAACAACAGTGACGCATTATGGACTATATTATCCAATAGATTTTACATTGCCTTGAAAGCTTCTGTAAATATTTCATGATAACCTAACAGATAATAATCTGTGGACCGAAACTAGCTGTACAATAAAGAAAATTTTGTCAGCAGCTCTTGGGAGAGAATTATGATGATTCCAAATTATTCAATATTAATTTTATTTCTATGTCTACATAACTTTAAATGTGCATTTCCCTCTCAGATTAATGTTGGTGAGTAAAGAGACATTCATTGTCAGATTCCTTATGTAATGGAGAACAGTATCCCGGAATCTGGTCCATAATGACCATCATGAGAACATGTAGTAATTTCACCAGCATGGTGACAATCGTTAGAACCCGACGAAAATTTGATCGGCTCCTTCTTCGTCAAAGAGGCGCCGTGATACAGGAAACGTTTTCCTTGGATTATTTTACGAAATACAGCAACCAGCCACTTTCTTATTGTTATGTATTTCTTAAAATAATACGGGGTGAGCACAGGGTGAGCCCTGATTATAAAAATTTATAATAGAATAACAGTTTGACATATTAAGTTACATTTGATGGCGTTATACAGGGTGTTACAAAAAGGTATGGCCAAACTTTCAGGAAACATTCCTCACACACAAAGAAAGAAAATATGTTATGTGGACATGTGTCCGGAAACGCTTACTTTCCATGTTAGAGCTCATTTTATTACTTTGAGAGGTGGCATGAGCCCCCTCTCATATTTCTATCTTACGATTTTCCTCTCTAATTGCATGCGGTGAAAAGTCGCTATTCCTTCACACGCGGACTTCCCACACAGCGTCTCTCGTCACCCGGGTGGTCCGGTGACAGGTGGGCTCTGCTGATCTTGAAAGGGTAAGCCGACAGGTGTGAGGGAGTCGAGTGAATGCTTTCCAGACGCCGACATTGTAGAATAGCGGCGGAGACACGCTCGCAAAGGGCCTGAAGTAGCGGCTGGGCTAGAGGTTCCGTTACTTCGCAGAAAATTAGCGAAAACACTTTCTGGCGGGCTACCAGCGAGGCGTGGGAATGACTTGTGTACCCAGGCAGTTGTGGCGGGCAAATTCCTGCGCTTTCTGCAAAATCGTAACTGTGATTGGCTTGCTCAGGGCATAGCTCCGTGACGTAGCAAAATCAGCGCAGAAATTGGCGCCAAGAATCTCCATTGGTGGAATGGTAGTGCTCCGGCAATAGAGTGGAATTTTCCGCGGGTTTTCGAGCTGCTGATTGGAACGGTTAACCACGGCCACTGTCGTGGGGGCGGGAATGTTCTGTGTTCGGTTTGTACGGGTGCTCTTGTGGGGTGGTCGGCTCTCGCCTTTCAGTCGGAGTAGGTTACAACACTGAGCTCTCGCTGCTCTGGACAGCCTGCCTTCCGTTGGCTGTCTAATATACTTTTATTTGATTGTAACTGTTTAACGAAGTTGCTGAAGTTTCGACTTCAACGTAACTTTCCAAGTACAGTTGGCAATTGAGCGTTGTGCGTACAAGCGGCCTATGTTGTCTGTCTTGGGCAGTTTCTCTAAAGTTGACTGTATCAGAGTTACTGTGTGACTTCGCTTGTGAAAATCAATCACTGTACCGTCAGTGATTGTGTGGCAAGCCTTCTTCGTCTCCCTCAGAGGCGCATTTGTATTGATAGGAAGTCTTTAGTCTGGAACAACCAGACCAGGACAATTTGTTTCGGGCTATACTCGCGACATTATCATCACCACGACGGGACGTCGAAGCAACCAGCCATCGCTTCCAGTACGCCAGATCGTGTCCTTGCAGCTAAGAAGACAGCTTGGTAATGTACGTCCGCAGCACCGGCAAAGCAGGCATTTTTGCTAGGCGATAATCAGAGCTCAGCAGAGCGCGCCTGTTCATCTTTTCTAACTTTGTTCTATCTTGGGTGTTCATTGTCTGAGTTCTCACTAATGTAGCAGCAATTAATGTTGGGTTAGCTGTGTGTCTCTCTTAAGATTTGAGCTGCAAGGAATTGGCTCCACATACCACTTCGTCATAAACGTCACAATCTAGTTTAGGGACAACTTCACCTTCACAGCATTTATTTGAGTATCCAATCTGAGCCAATTTGATGTATTGTAAATGTTTCATGTGTTTTTGTTTATTGTTTTGTGTTTAGTCTTGATAAACCATATTGTTATTTTGGACAGAACTTTCATTCTGTTAATCGGTAGAGCAATCCTATCATTTCTCACTACGTTAATGAAACCTTCCTTTATTTAACTGATTTATCAAATTAAATTATTGCAGGTGGCAAACTCTTTTTCTACTCTACATGCAGGGTTTGTTACAGTCAGTTAGCGTATCTTTTTAATCCATGTGCAACAGCAAAAGTCGGAGTTCGAATAGGGGGGGCTTAGAGCATCATTTACATATGTAGATTCTAGAAGAATTTGGTGTTAAATACACTGCTATCCCCAGCACCTCGCAACTTCTCTTCAAATCACATTAATTATGGAATGGAAACACACAGCAACAGAACGTACCAGCGTGACTTCAAACACTTTGTTACAGGAAATGTTCAAAATGTCCTCCGTTTGCGAGGATACATGCATCCACCCTCCGTCGCATGGAATCCCTGATGCGCTGACGCAGCCCTGGAGAATGGCGTATTGTATCACAGCCGTCCACAATACGAGCACGAAGAGTCTCTACACTTGGTACCGGGGTTGCGTAGACAAGAGCTATCAAATGCCCCCATAAATGAAAGTCAAGAGGGTTGAGGTCGGGAGAGCGTGGAGGCCATGGAATTGGTCCGCCTCTACCAATCCATCGGTCACCGAATCTGTTGTTGAGAAGCGTACGAACACTTCGACTGAAATGTGCAGGAGCTCCATCGTGCATGAACCACATGTTGTGTCGTACTTGTAAAGGCACATGTTCTAGCAGCACAGGTAGAGTATCCCGTATGAAATCATGATAACGTGCTCCATTGAGCGTAGGTGGAAGAACATGGGGCCCAATCAAGACATCACCAACAGTGCCTGCCCAAATGTTCACAGAAAATCTGTGTTGATAACGTGATTGCACAATTGCGTGCGGATTCTCGTGAGCCCACACATGTTGATTGTGAAAATTTACAATTTGATCACGTTGGAATTAAGCCTCATCCGTAAAGAGAACATTTGCACTGAAATGAGGATTGACACATTGTTGGATGAACCTTTCGCAAAGTGTACCCATAGAGGCCAATCAGCTGCTGATAGTGCCTGCACACGCTGTACATGGTGCGGAAACAACTGGTTCTCCCGTAGCACTCTCCATACAGTGGCGTGGTCAACGTTACCTTGTGCATCAGCAACTTCTCTGACGCTGACATTAGGGTTATTGTCAATTGCACGGAGAATTGCCTCGTCCATTACAGGTGTCCTCGTCGTACTAGGTCTTCCCCAGTCGCGAGTCATAGGCTGAAATGTTCCCTGCTCCCTAAGGCGCCGATCAATTGCTTCGAACGTCTTCCTGTCTGGACACCTTCGTTCTGGAAATCTGTCTCGATACAAACGTACCGCGCCACGGCTATAGCCCCGTGCTAATCCATACATCAAATGGGCATCTGCCAACTCCGCATTTGTAAACATTGCACTGACTGCAAAACCACGTTCGTGATGAACACTAACCTGTTGATGCTACGTACTTATGTGCTTGATGCTAGTACTGTAGAGCAATGAGACGCATGTCAACACAAGCACCGAAGTCAACATTACCTTCCTTCAACTGGGCCAACTGGCGGTGAATCGCGGAAGTACAGTACATACTGACGGAACTAAAATGAACTCTAACATGGAAATTAAGCGTTTCCGGACAAATGTCAACATAACATCTTTTCTTTATTTGTATGTGAGGAATGTTTCCTGAAAGTTTGGCCGTACCTTTTTGTAACACCCTGTATAGGTTAGTGTTACAAGTTGTTGTGACCAATAGATGGCGCTAGAGCTCCACAACACCGAAGCAATCTGATAGGTCACGTAAATTGCTCACAATATCTGTTACCCTTTACGTATTGATATTTCGTTTATGATGAAGTCTTGACTGCAACCGTACTTTTGTGAAGGCTGTCCTCCGGGCAATGTGATATTTCTTGGTTATAATAAAAAGACGTATCACGAGCAGCTATGGAAACTGATATTCATGTAGTTATTGACATAAAATGCAAAATTGTAGGCTTTGGCGGCTCATGGATGAGTGTGCATCGCTGCAGCGCAGTTTCACCGCGCAGCAGGCAACATTGCCAGAGGTGGCGAGTATCTTGTTGAGTAACGATCTTTGAACACCAGCTTTCGACTCTACAACTCTCTAGAGTTACCGTTGTCTCTATCTTCCTGCTATCTTTCTCCTTTCATTGAAAAGAACAAACCTGATGAGACTTTACTTTGAAATTTACAACTGGAGGATTGCAATCAGCTTCCCAATGAGACGCTATGTCGAAGTCTTGCTTGGACTCGGCAGTTATGTGTGCTGCCTGCCTACTACACTTCGGATTTCAAGATAAAAATGCAGTACGAGCGAGTGCAATGCTCGATACATCAATTAAACAAATTAACGATAATGTAGTGCAGGGTCTGTGTCGTACTGTGTATTCCGAAGTAATGTTCCTTCAGACATACACGCATGTCCGAGGAAACAGACACCGTGTTGGCGATTAACAGCCACATGCAGTGAATACTGAATTCTCAAATTGTGGTTATGGTTCAGCATCATCTGCGAAACATTTCAGAAGAAATGAAAATTTGTTCCAAACCGGCACCCGAACCCGGACTTCCCATCTATCGCGAGCAGTCGCTTATCGACTTTTTCTTTTTTTGATCTCGTTTTGTTCTATATTGTTGGTTGAATTTGTTCGGGGCGGACGTCCGATGACACCCGTTCAGGTTCTTTGTTGATCCGCTCACTCAGTTACTTTTTTATTACAGAGTGTAGCTAACCCTCTGACCGAACACGCTGAGCTAACGCCCCGGCTATCTGTGTGCCGCACCGAGACTCGAAACACAGACACTCATGCCCGAGGGAGGGCTCGAACCTCCGGCGGGAGGGGTCGCCACTTCAGCTGTACGCGCACGCTTCAAGTTGCGGCACAGTTATCATTCCCTTGTGCCTGCGCTAGGTACTGTGATTCCCGCACAGAGTGAGGCACTGCTTTTCTCCTGTCAAATTGCCTTGCCGTGGCACTGAATACCGTAGTCTGTGTCATACTGTGTAGTCCTAAGTAATGTTTCTTCGGACAAGCATGCGATTCTGAAGGCGATTTGACATTTAACAGCCGCACTGAATGAAGAATGAATTCTCAAATTGAATTATGGTTCAGCAACAGCTGCAGAACATCTCAACATCTAACCCTGCTGCCAACTACCAGGCGACTCAATACTTCTCGGAAGACATCGTGGGCCAGCAACCCCCCTGACCATAATCGCACCCCTTTGGAGTGCTGCGTGAATATCTGCCGAGTCAAGGCATGATTCTGCGATAACCTTACAAGAAGTCTCTTTCTCGTCATCTTGTGGCGCAGTTGTTTATGCTTTCTTAGACCTTCTGTTTCGCGTCCTCCAGTGGCGTGAACGCAGCAAGAGGGAGGGAGGGGGAGGGGAGTGAAGGGGTGCGATATTGACACAAGTGTTAATAAAACGCAAATGGTCCCTCTAAGATTCTCCAGCTCAGCAGCAACCACAGTGCCAAGCACATTTGTTGAGATCTTTTTTATGACTTGAATTTTTATTCTTTGGCGTTGACATTTCTGAGTATTTTTATGCAATTATGATAGTGGGCGCTGATGACCCCGCTGTTTAGCGCCCGTAAACCTCAAAAACAAAAATTATGATAGGCTGGATATTTCCTTAGAAGAAAGAAAGCCGGAACATTGCATTTTGGTTTTTTATTTCATGTTTTTTCAAAAAGGGACTTCAGAGTCCCGTGAGGTCACAGTGGTCCAGTCATCGATAAACATTGCTTAATGAGAACTGGGGTTAATAAAAACAATTTTCTGTCAAACTTTCTGGCAGATTAAAACTGTGCGCCGGACCGAGACTCGAACTCGGGATCTTTGCCTTTCGCGGGCAAGTGCTCTACCATCTGAGCTACCCACGCACGGCTCACCATCCATCCCCACAGCTTAATTCCGCCAGTACCTCGTCTCCTACCTTCCAAACTTCACAGTTCTGCGAGGTCTGCAGGAGAGCTTCTGTGAAGTTTGGAAGGTAGGAGACGAGGTACTGGCGGAATTAAAGCTGTGAAGACGTGTCGTGAGTCATGCTTGGGTAGCTCAGATGGCAGAGCACTTGTCTGCGAAAGGCATAGGTCTCGATTTCGAGTCTCGGTCCGGCATACAGTTTTAATCTGCCAGGAAGTTTCATGTCAGCGCACACTCCGCTGCAGAGTGAAAATCTCATTCTGGAATTTTCTGTCTCGTTGGCACATAAATACACCTTACATTGGCAACACTTTCAGTTGGTTCTTGATTCTATATTGTAAAGAGAATTGTTTTATACGTATTTTCTACTATTAGCAACCAAATCTTGCCATGAGCTCCAATATCGTGAGCTCTTTTTCCTTTTGTTCTGATAGTAGTTGGGAGATATTTCTTGTTATCACTGCCATCTTCAAACTGAATTTTTTCAGCTTCTGGAGAATAAGTGGATATATTCTGTTGATGATGACAAATGGCGTGGTGCCATTTTTTGTTTGTTCAGCCTGTAAATTGATGAGTTGGAAATATTCAAAAACGTGCTTTGTTTGAGAGTCACTACTTTCCTAAATTAGTGTGTGAATATCATACAGGAAAACTTCTAGTGTAACTCCATTTTCTCCTTATCTTCCAATTTCCTTGCTGTGGACTGTCATGCAAAACCGTGAAGTTACACACCTGACGGGACGTACAAGGGCAGAATATTTTCCTAAAGTTTTCTAAAAATATTCAATATTTTGTGCTTGTAAATAGGTGTATACATAAAGAGAATTACTATGAAATTGCAGAAAAACTATGAAGGTCAGGTTTTCAAAATAAACACTCAAAACCAAGCAGAGAATAAATCACAACCAAATACACGAATCCGTATAACGTGAGGACTGAAAGTGCTGAGATTCAAACTGATCTAGAGCCACATATCACACATCTGTGAAAGTTTTCCGATATACTAACAATGTACCTGAAACCTTCCCGTCTCCTCTATACCTCTTTTGTTACGCAACCTTCCCTTCTACAATAACCTATGAAACCTTCCCTTAGGATTTGTATCTCTTGCTTAATAATAACAAATGAAATCTCCCCTTTGAAATTAATTCTCTTTCTCAATCTTCGCATGCAAATTTAAATGCTGGTTATTAAAAGTGATTTTATGATTATTTCGAGGAAGCATAGAATGTGTCGTCGTCGTGGCCCTCAGTCGTTACCTGCAATAACCCAAAACCGTTCCTTACCGTATTTATTGTTACTGGATCGCCATCTGACTGCTACATCGAACTGCGACATGAATATACTTACTCTGTTTTACTATACTCTATTAGCTGCTGGTGGGCTGTCATAATAAGTGGCTGTATTTATTACCAAAGCTGACGTTATTCTTTAGTAGCAAAGCTGACGTTATTCTTTAATGAATTTGACTGAAGTTACGTAATTCATAGTTAAACTTTTTCTTGACAACAATAAAATTTTGCAAAGTTTTACGTTGATGGTTTTTGGGATGGATTATAATCGGTAATGCAGTATTGCTGGCAAAAATTAATTATATTCTGAATGAAATGGTTTTACAAACGTTCAAATGGGACCTACTTTTTACAATAATCTTACAACTAGCATTGCGCAAACATACCTTCAGTCCTCTTGAGTTTCTCAAAAACATAATTCAATAATTTTAGTTCCTCTTATGATAATAGGTAGCTGATGTCTCTGTACATCCGTTTATAATCTTTTGTAAATCATAGCTGGTGGCTGGCAGGCACACCGCTCCTCTCAACCTCTCGCTTCAGATCTGCTACCGACTCGCCTCATATATCGCTTACTATTGACTTCCTACGAACGCTAAAGTGCGGTCTCTCCCGCCAACAATGCTTTCTGGTGCAGACAGTCCCTGCTACCATTACAAAATGTATCAATGCGCGGTCTCTCCCGCCCTTTATAAAATTATATCAGTGTGCGGTCTCTCCTGCCAATAATACTTTGGTGCAGACATTTCCTGCTACCAGAATTATTTCCCACATGACAAATATTAATTATTCCTACTTAATCCTATTAATAAAATATAAACATCTTTCATAAATTGGGGTTTGACAATAGACAATAGAAATATACACGTCTTACATACCAGACTAAGAATAAACTGGCCGCAGCAGTAACGTCAGGCGACTAACGGAAGAGAATATTTTATGCTCTTTTTTTTTAAGTGGGATTCAGAAATCCCGTCAGATCATAAAGGGTTGAAAAGTACCTGTACAGAGACAGTCAGTCACTTCTTACTAGGCGCCGGTGAGACAGGAATCACGTTCGATACCCGTTAGATTTGGCGTGCGGCCAGCAGACGCTAGTGCCGCTCAATGCAGCGAGAGAGAATTTCGTAGTTTCCAAAAAGTGACCCTTTAGTTTTGTTGCGCAGTATAGGTAGATGTACAGTAGATGTTGGAACGACGTGATATATCCTGATTTACACGATCTTCTCCACTCATGCTTCTCGTTAGGTTTCTGGTGCTGGCGTAAGACTGAGATGAAGAACAGCATGAAAAGCAGGGCGCAGCCAGCAGTTGGGGAGAACAGCGGACTGTACGCAGTGCCGGAAGCCGCTACTGACGGCGTTGACCGGTCAGCTCACAGCTGAGGCAACTCTTCTGCACGCCAACAAGCTTCCACTTCTTATGCGACCTCGCTTCCGTCCGGAACCTGGCCTTCGCAACGCAGACTCACACTGGCGTGCCGCGGGACAATGCTGCTCTCTTCCCTCTCACAGTCGCTTCCTCAAGATATCAGCTCTTGTTCCTGTCATGTCTGACGTAGAAAAATTGAGTGGCTCCAAATAGGCGAGCTACAAGCTAAGACGTAATACTTACTTTCACTGAATGATCCGTGACAACTTACAGTCGAAGAATTAAACGTACTCTCGCTCTGTATACTCATTTTATGGGACTCTTCGTTCTGAAAAGAATTTCGTCTCTAAATCTTTCTGAAACGCTTTCGGAGTTTGATTATGATATAGTAGGGTACTACAGTGAGAAAACAATTTTCTTTTTTAACATTTATAAATGTTTCGTCGTAATATTACCATCGTCAGTAGGTTCATTTCAAAAATGGTTCAAATGGCTCTGAGCACTATGGGACTCAACTGCTGAGGTCATTAGTCCCCTAGAACTTAGAACTAGTTAAACCTAACTAACCTAAGGACATCACAAACATCCATGCCCGAGGCAGGATTCGAACCTGCGACCGTAGCGGTCTTGCGGTTCCAGACTGCAGCGCCTTTAACCGCACGGCCACTTCGGCCGGCAGGTTCATTTCATTTTCTGTCGAATAACAACTGAAAATTTTGTGCGATATCGTTTACATTTTTTGGGATTATGATATTTATATCATAAAATTATCAGGAAAATATATATCTTAATATCACTTAACGTTTTCTGTGTAGGTGACTGTCTTTTGCAGTATAGCTGACATTTCGTTCCTTTTTTTCATCTGCAGTTATTCAGGATTTCTCAGCACTACATCACATATATTTACCGAAAAGTCAGGCCTAAACGAAAATATTGTTTTTTTCTCGCTTTTTTAATTTGGATTATAGTACTGCAACTATTAATTATTGATTATCCTTTAACTATCTTTTCCTAGGTTAATGTAACATTTCTTAATACCGTTGTGAACATATGTAACTTGTGAAGGGCTTTCTTGAGTGAAGGGGAACTGTGTTTGTAATTTGTATGCACTTACTTTTTCGTCATTTCTGTGTTGTGGTGCCTATATGCGAACTGTACTTTTTTAACACAAGTTTCGTCACCTGTTTTTCCATCTTATTTTCAGTGTTTTGGGTGGGAATTTCGAACTTTGTATTGACAGCAACTAAAAATAACAACAAACAGTGTGACACAGCTTCCTCACACGACAGCCAAAAATACGATAGCAAGACGTGCAGGAGACATGTAAACATCTGACACCACATACATCGACAAATCGATAGTGAAATCAAAACCAGCTGTATTTCGACCGCCATCTTGCCAACTGCACTACAGAACTGTTTGTGATCGTGTTTCCAAGTTACTGCTATGTTAGTGACAATTTGTGAACAGTGACCAAGAGAGCCACGGAAACGGAAACACCGCAACGCATCAGAACGAGACTGGCACGCCAGGAGAACAAAGCAAACATCAGTCCAGCTTTCAAAGTGACGTCGTCTCTTACTAAGTTTTCTCTTCGTCCAAAGGATGCCCATAGCATTTACGAAAAGATTATATAACATCAGTATGATCTTATTGTAAAGTTGTTTTTGAAATGCTTTTTGGCCTGAAGATGAGGTATAACCCTCGAAACATGTCGCTAAATAAATAAGTAACACTATAGTTGACAAAGTTTGTGACTGGTAGCGATAATTTTTTAAAAAAACCTTTACATATGTCTCTCTCTCTCTGTCTCTCTCTCTCTCTCTCTCTCTCTCTCTCTGTGTGTGTGTGTGTGTGTGCTCGAGGGCGCGTCTTCAATTTGCAGTGACCCCCACCGTCGAATGCACGTTAATCTTTAATCTTTCTTCTTTCATAATTCAGTAAAATTTGATCATTTCCGGCACCCAAGCTATTTCGGCCTCTGTATTATTCCAGGGCATGAGCCTTGATTAGTACTGCAAAATTTATCCTTCAGATATCTGTGTTGAAGCTGGAACACCTATAAACGACTACTGTGTTATATGTACAGTGCTAGTTATTGATTCTGTTACACTATTTGGAATGAAAAATACATTGCTTAATAAAATTAAAACTAACTAATAAATAGTTTATCTACAGTTCGCACAAATTATCGTGGATCGACGTGTAGTCAAGTAATCTTTAGAAAGGGAGGTAATATTTTTAGACGTGCTGCTATTTAACTCGCTATGTCACTGTCTTCTTCAGACCTGCGAGAGTAGTTTACGTAATAGTCAGAGTGAAAATTATAACTTAACATGGTATCCATTAGCAATTATTATATATATTTGCGACTATGATGTAGCTGGAATGCTACACTTAAAACTGGATAGACGTTTACTTTACGTTGGGTTATAAGGTACAAGTAGGCTGGTTTCTTGCAATGTGCCTTTGCTACGTTTCTACCCAACTGGTATGGAGCAAATCATCTTTACGGGAAAGAGAGAGCCCTGTGACGAACTGTCAACTTGATAATCAGACAGCTTCCGTAATTATTCAAAAGGAATTCGAGGTGTCAATGAAATTCCTTTCCTCTTTTGAAGTGATAGATTTGTCAGTAATGTAACAGTATATACTTGCACATGGTAATCTCTGTATTTCTGTTGTACCTTTAGCAACAAACGGGATTTCGTTCGCTTCGCGTTCGGAGCCTTGCGTGATGGATTGTCTGTTCCGTCTGTTTGCTCGGGGTGCCAAACGTGAGCTGAAGGAAGGTCTAACGTATACTAGACAGTTTCTCGTCCACACATTCTTTCAGAGCGTTTACACACTCGTGTAATAACTTGGGTACTCTAGAAGCATTCTCCCTTTTTCTTTCTTGAAGATCTACTTGCGCTACCACGCTGGCCCCAAATATGTACTTCGTGCTAAGAGCTGCTCAGACTTTTTTCCTCACATCTTTCATATTAACAATCCCGCTGAGAACATCTCTCCACTTAATTTTCAGCGTAATTCCATGTTACGCTCCACCATGCACTCACCAGTGTCGTGTCCAGCATATTTAATGAGACAGCAGAACAGTTCAGATTCCTTTGTCCCTTCGTTTCTCATTTTCTCGCTGCTTAATTTCTACTCACCGCTGTGCCATAAACGTGCAATTCCATTTTCTTCTTCCTTAGCGGCTGACAAGTCTTGAGCATTAGTACTCCTTCACACTCTGAAAAATTTACTTCACTTTCGACAGTCACCACCTTATATTGACCTTGCGTCGACAACTTTGTGATGTATTACTTCACGTAATCTTGAAATCTTCCACCTATGAATTATTAAGTAAGAATGGTCTTTCATATTTTGAGAGAGGGAAAGTAAGGGTACTTTTCCGTGAGATATTACCGACAGTGGAGAGCGTAGGGTGTATCAAGGACAAGAACTTTCTGAAGCTTTGTTCTACCGCAAACCTGTCCTTGTTCAGACTGGAAAAGGAGTCCTAGAGCTAGGCACAAGGCCACACCGTAGAAGGTCGGCTCGCGTAGATTCAGTCACGCAGAGGAAGAACGTCATCGTGTGAGGTACTGTACAGTGCATTACTTCATGCACAACTGCGATTTCGAAAGCTAATTTTTTGGTCCCTCATGGCTATATCGTCGCTTAATCAATTTGCGCTCCTTTTTGTTGTGCAGTTTTGATTCGACCAAAGTGAATTAAGCACAAAACCACACCAATAGCATAATGTATATACCGAACCAAAGTTGAAAATAAGTATGTTACGTGTAGAAAGGTCAGATCACGTTAACGAGCGTGTAGATTA
The DNA here is from genome assembly GCF_023898315.1 of Schistocerca nitens. Classification (NCBI taxonomy): domain Eukaryota; kingdom Metazoa; phylum Arthropoda; class Insecta; order Orthoptera; family Acrididae; genus Schistocerca; species Schistocerca nitens. The sequence continues at coordinate 335,247,392 of NC_064621.1, forward strand.
ATGAGGCAGCTTTTATTTCCATGAGGCATTAAAAATGATGGAACAAAACTCCATAAACCAAACAGAAATGCTTGGATAGTAAATATGACTGATACAGTTCACTCATGCATCAAATAAAGGCTAATATGATGAAGAGTGGCAGGAATAGGAAGAATAAAATGCTAAACATTAAAGGTCGGGTAGGAATAACAGAAGAATTCTTCTACCAACTAAGATTACATTTCATGGCCGCAATATAGGAGACATCAGAAGGAACAGATTGCCGGAGATGCAGAGAAACCTATAAAAAATGAATCTACTCTTGCGAGGAAGACGTTTCTCAACCCTATCTCTGGATTACGGAAGTCTATGGGAAAATGAAGTAGATGAAATGTGCTGTTGCGGAAGGATGTAATGGACAGGAAAATGATGTGTGAAAAAGGAAAAGAGAAATTTATGGAAATCTTGCTAACACAAGTAGGGTAGCATTAGGGGCATGTACACAGATATTTTAACCACATGCTTAATAGTGTGTAGTTCCACCTTTGAAATGCAACACAACAGCGATTCTGTGGATTCGACAAGTTCGTGGTACGTATTCGGAAGTATGTGGTACAAGATGTCTTCACACATGTCAAACATTTCCCGAAAACTACTGGTCGTCGTTTGTGTGGGCGGAGCTGACGACTGATAGCGTCCCGGACGTGTTACATCGGGTTCGGATGAGGCAAATTCGGCGTCCAAGATATTAACGTGAGTTCACTATCGTGGTCCTCAACATAGGAACCCCTAAGGGTCGTCTGCAGCGGAGTATCGTGTTCAACGATGTGAACTGAATGGTGTGCTCTAAAACACTTTCTGTATATATAACAGGTTTGTATTTTTAGAGATTATATTCCCACTGTAAATATTCCTTACTTCTAAACGAGAAACTGGTTGCCAACATATATTTGAACGTTCTTGTAACGACATCGGTTACAATGACAGCTCAGCTGTAACGTCGTGATTTCTGTGGTATGGCCACGTTCCTCGTAAGGACGAAAGACTTCTACTTACGTTTCAAATCTAGATTCTTATAATAAAATGGGAAGGTACTGTTAATCCGAACTCAGGGAGAAGTTCTGATCTAAATGACAATAGATTTATTCATCCTTAATATCACAAGACAACAAAAATGATTAAAGAAACATCACACAAACATTTTTATTTGACAAACGCTTTCACTAACACGGGGTCTATGGTGGACAAAGTGGTCAGCTGGGGATCAACACACGACACTAACCGGAACACTAGACGCTTTATCTGACACCATACAAGTGAATCCGGGTTATGGGACAAAAACTACGCCATCATCAAGCATCTAAATTCTACCATTCCAAAAGTAAAAATATGGTTCGAAAGAACAGGGTGCCGAGAAACAGATATTGGACCCCTACGCCACAGCAGCAAATACCTTACCCACCTCCCGGTCAGGGCGGCACACCATGATGCGTTTGGCGACTGAAGTCATGGACGCCACAATCTGTTATTGATGGCGCGTGCCCAGAAAATACAAGTACGCGGTCTCGCGTTCGGTTAATTCGGAACACAGGTACTTTCCTATAAGCCTCTGAAACCCCGGTTGGATTCCAGTGTGCAGGTGGACCCATTTGCTCGTCTGCCAACCCAATTTGACTCCGTGCCACGACTATGCGTGACGGAATATGTTAAATGTTTACACGGCTGACTCAAGACACTAAGTGCACCCACGCATCACTCGTTATGTGTGTGATGCTAGAAGCAGTACCTCTGACGGTTCAGAAGGTGACTGGCACATGCTCTAAGTGGTACACTAGCAAAGGACACAAGTCTCACCATTTAGGTAGAGAGCTGCAGTTCTTTACTAGCGAAGTGTCAGTACAAGAGTGTTAGCTTCTCTTTCTGTCCACTTTCTTCCTCAGCTCGGTAGCAAAGCACATTTACATCTTAGACTTTCCCCACTTTAGCACTAGCCAATTACTTGCTGGAGCGCAGCATTCGAAGTTGGGACAGCGCCCTTTGCTGTGCATATGCCGATTTGACCAATCAGAGACTATAAAGTTAATTGGCAGAAAAGGAAAAAAGATTCAGCTTCGTGGCCTCTTTCCCACGGATTTACGCCGTGTCTTTTGCTAACAACATGACCAAGATGGAACCACATCCTACCATAAAAAGCTTGTTATCTCCCCTGTTGCGTCCATTTCAAAGTTTCCAAAGAATGGCTATAAATTCTCTAAAAACCTCGTGCCTCCACAAATATGTTTTGTAACAGAGTCTGGACATCTGGGCGCCAGTAGCCCTGTCCCATAGAAATTCGCAGAACGCTGGCAGTTGTTTTGTCGGCTTCCTGCCTAACAAGGGTCCATCCACTGCTTTATTGCCTGTCTACAATGCGTTGGCTATTGCAGCGGCGACTCCTCGGCGCTAATCAGTCTACCTGGACGTGGCTACCTCGCGACAAGCGAAAACCAACGTGCCTGCACAATGAGACCGCGGAACTCGGCCGTCCAGAAATGTTTCCACCCACGTTCCACAGAAAAAAACGCGCTCCCCTTGGCCCACTGTCACTGTGCTCTTTTACTGCAGTCATTTAAATCGGCACCCTAATCCTTTGAACGTAGGTAAAGCTTATCATTATTCCTTCCCTTGAGCATGCAAGCGAGAGCAGTTAACTACTGCCCACCATTTCATCAAGATGTGTGAAGTCAAATCGCAGTAAAGATCATATTCCTTAAGAACATGAAGCGGCATAACACCGAATCAGAAGTGAGAGGGCCTTGCAATCTGTCAGTGAATATACCTCTCGTCCTAGCATAATACACTCCTGGAAATTGAAATAAGAACACCGTGAATTCATTGTCCCAGGAAGGGGAAACTTTATTGACACATTCCTGGGGTCAGATACATCACATGATCACACTGACAGAACCACAGGCACATAGACACAGGCAACAGAGCATGCACAATGTCGGCACTAGTACAGTGTATATCCACCTTTCGCAGCAATGCAGGCTGCTATTCTCCCATGGAGACGATCGTAGAGATGCTGGATGTAGACCTGTGGAACGGCTTGCCATGCCATTTCCACCTGGCGCCTCAGTTAGACCAGCGTTCGTGCTGGACGTGCAGACCGCGTGAGACGACGCTTCATCCAGTCCCAAACATGCTCAATGGGGGACAGATCCGGAGATCTTGCTGGCCAGGGTAGTTGACTTACACCTTCTAGAGCACGTTGGGTGGCACGGGATACATGCGGACGTGCATTGTCCTGTTGGAACAGCAAGTTCCCTTGCCGGTCTAGGAATGGTAGAACGATGGGTTCGATGACGGTTTGGATGTACCGTGCACTATTCAGTGTCCCCTCGACGATCACCAGTGGTGTACGGCCAGTGTAGGAGATCGCTCCCCACACCATGATGCCGGGTGTTGGCCCTGTGTGCCTCGGTCGTATGCAGTCCTGATTGTGGCGCTCACCTGCACGGCGCCAAACACGCATACGACAATCATTGGCACCAAGGCAGAAGCGACTCTCATCGCTGAAGACGACACGTCTCCATTCGTCCCTCCATTCACGCCTGTCGCGACACCACTGGAGGCGGGCTGCACGATGTTGGGGTGTGAGCGGAAGACGGCCTAACGGTGTGCGGGACCGTAGCCCAGCTTCATGGAGACGGTTGCGAATGGTCCTCGCCGATACCCCAGGAGCAACAGTGTCCCTAATTTGCTGGGAAGTGGCGGTGCGGTCCCCTACGGCACTGCGTAGGATCCTACGGTCTTGGCGTGCATCCGTGCGTCGCTGCGGTCCGGTCCCAGGTCGACGGGCACGTGCACCTTCCGCCGACCACTGGCGACAACATCGATGTACTGTGGAGACATCACGCCCCACGTGTTGAGCAATTCGGCGGTACGTCCACCCGGCCTCCCGCATGCCCACTATATGCCCTCGCTCAAAGTCCGTCAATTGCACATACGGTTCACGTCCACGCTGTCACGGCATGCTACCAGTGTTAAAGGCTGCGATGGAGCTCCGTATGCCACGGCAAACTGGCTGACACTGACGGCGGCGGTGCACAAATGCTGCGCAGCTAGCGCCATTCGACGGCCAACACCGCGGTTCCTGGTGTGTCCGCTGTGCCGTGCGTGTGATCATTGCTTGTACAGCCCTCTCGCAGTGTCCGGAGCAAGTATGGTGGGTCTGACACACCGGTATCAATGTGTTCTTTTTTCCATTTCCAGGAGTGTATGACGACTGTGTGTGCGTGTGCCTCGTATATAACGTCATTCCAGCGTCAGTTAGCAACAAGCATTTCGAAGAATTAATGTACAGTAGAAGGATATCTGTTGTTGTATATGGCAACCTGGCATTCCATCAACAATAAGTGTAGTATAGACTTCTCACCTCACTGTTACCCTAGCGCATTCAATCTACCGTAGTAGTGACAGTCACAGAATTCGACAAACTATACGTGATGTCAGTATCCGTACCACTTTATTACGCAGTGGACGCATTTTTAGACAGCATGGCTACTAAGAAGAAAAGTTGTAACGTTTGCAGAAGAAGTGAAAGTGCTTCATAAAATCGAGAATGGAGCTAAGACTAACGTGTGTCGGCAGTTTGGCCTCATAAATTCCACAGTACAATTGATTTGGAAGAGCAAGATATAATTGTTACTGCGTATAAACATAACGGATCCAAAACTAAGCGCTTACGAAAAGCTGAACGGAGGGACGTGGATGAAGCGCTGCTTAATTAGTTTAAGGAACAGAGAAGAATTTGCCAAGAAATTAAAAGATGAGGAATCTGCGTGCAGCAGTGGCTGCATTGACAGATTCAAGCAACGCCACGGTATTACTTTTGGCAAAGTGAGCGGTAAAGCCAACAGTGTGAATACTGAAACAATCCAGCAATGGATCACTACCGTGTGGCCTACAGTTCATGAACGACATGCGGACTGCGACATCTGCAATACAGGTGAGACTGGCATTTTTTAAAAAAACTGACACCTGACAAAACTTTGAAATTAAAGGGCGAAAAATATGTTGGTGGCAAGTTCTCTAAAGAATGAATCACAAGCAGGCCGGAGTGGCCGAGCGGTTCTAGGCGCTACAGTCTGGAACCGCGCGACCGCTACGGTCGCAGGTTCGAATCCTGCCTCGGGCATGGAGGTGTGTGATGTCCTTAGGTTAGTTAGGTTTAAGTAGTTCTAAGTTCTATGGGACTTATGACCTCAGAAGTTAAGTCCCATAGTGCTCAGAGCCATTTGAACCACTTTTTGAATGAATCACAGTTCTGGTATGTGCAAAGGCATATGGAACTCAGAAGAAAAAGTGCTCGTGATAGGTAAATAAAAAAGTTAGTGTACTACAGTGCTAACAAGAAGTCGTGGATAACGTACGAACTCTTTGAAGTTGAAATAAGGTTTTCAGATCTGGAGCTTAGAAGTTACAAAAGGAAGATACTGGTTCTTGTTGACAACTGCCCAGCACATCCTGCCCTCTCTGGCCTGGAGAACACTGTTTTTCTTCCTGCAAATACGACAAGCTTGCTGCAACCCATGGACCAAGGAGTATTTAGGAGTCTGAAATGCCACTATCGTAAGCTCATATTACTGCAAATGAAAAAAAGTAGGATTGTTCTACTGCACTGACTGATTCAGTCAGATGCATTCCCAAAGCTTGGAGCCCGGTGACAGCTCAAAGCCCCAAAACATCAAGAACTATTTCCGTCAAGCGGGAATCACAACAGAAGGACTAAATCCCACCGAAACTCAAGACACGTTATTATTACTATCTGTATTGCTGCCAGAAATCAACTGAGATGTTCTCAATCAGCGCGGTATGAAATGTACGCAACAATAGATGATGATCTTGTTATTTGCGAAACACAAACTGAAGACGCAATTGCAAATGAAGTGAAGAATGAGGGCCACAGTACTAAAGAAGTGAGCTTGGGAGATGAAGAAGAAGAGGAAGAAGAAAGAAGTAAAGTGCCTATCCCTACTGTGAGTGACGCTTTACAAGCCATTACAATTGTGAACGAGTTCTATAAAGCTAGGGGAGGGAGAAGTGAAATTGAAGATGAAATAATGAACGCAGAATGTAATTTAGAAAGTGTGTATTGCGCACATAGACAGGAGAGTAAAATGACTGATTACTTCACTCCGCAGTAAAGGGGTTTAGTGAGTACTCGACGTATTGCTGTATATACTGTATTCATGCAAGCTTAAGAGTGAATACTGCATGTAAATTAAAAAAAGGCTAAATAAATTAGTTCTTTTCCACTTGCTACCACAATAGAATGACAATACGAGTCTCGGTTACAACGACACTCGATTATAACAAGGAGCAACGACACTCGTTTCTATCAACATAATTTTCAGGCTCCTTTGAACGTTGTTATAGCCACGTTCCATTGTACACATTATGCTGTTCAACAGGTAGGTACAAAATTCTAATGCCTCGATGGCCTGAAACAATAGCCATGTGTGTGTGTGAGTTGGGCATGCGTGAATGTGTGTGTGAGTGTTGTCTACTTTAGAAGAATGCCTTTCGCCGAAAGCAGTTTTTTTCTTGTGCCGGTCTGCGACCCAACATCTCCACTATATAAGTCTAATCTAAAGGCCATAAATTCAACGAAATACCTAGGAATTACAATTATGAACAATTTAAATGGAAAGAACACATAGAAAATGTTATGGGAAAGTTCAACCAAAGACTGCGTTTTATTGGCAGGTCACTTACAAAATGTAACAGATCTACTAAAGAGACTGCCTGCACGCTTGTCCGTCTTCTTTTGGAGTACTGCTGCGCGGTCTGGGACCCTTACCAGGTAGGGGTAAAGAGGTACATCGAGAAAATTCACAGAAGAGCAGCACGTTTTGTATATTCACGAAATAGGGGAGGGAGTATCACGAACATGATACAGGATTTGGGATGGACATAATGAAAACAAAGGCTTTTCTCGTTGCGACGGAATATTTTCACCAAATTTCAATCACCAACTTTCTCCTCCGAATGCGAAAATATTTTGTTGACGCGGACCTATATAGGGAGAAACGATAGTCTTAATAAAATAAGGGAAATGAGAGGTCGCACGGACAGACATAAGTGTTCGTTTTTCCCGCACGCTGTTCGAGACTGGAATAATAGACAATTATTGCGAAGGTGGTTCGATGAACCCTCTACCAGCCACTTAAGTGTGTTTTGCAGACTATACATGTAGATGCAGATGTAAATGGTGAGTAGCAGGATATCATTTTCAGAACAGTGTCATTATTCCATACTGGATTTTTCACTGATTGAATCTAATGCAAGATATGTAAAACACCTGGTTACGTGTAGGAGAGG